>NW_009953797.1:3188605-3191129 GCF_000747805.2 Chaetura pelagica
AAAATCACTTGGGGGCATGGATGCTCAGGATGTAATGGACCTGACAGCAAGCAGCTGCACAGGCTGGATCCACGTATTTTAATAGCACGTAAAACATAGGATGAATTGTCTGGGATGTCTCATGAGGCATTTTACCAGCCAGAATTTCAGTAAGCATGAGAAAGAAAAATAAGAAAAATATAAGAAAACAACCACAATCCCCCTCCCAACCTCCAAAAACCAACTAAAACCTATCTAGATAGAAAAATGCACTTAGAATGAAATCCAGTCTCCACAGATTATTTTAAAATGCCTCTAAAATACTGTCATTTTTTCTCCTGCTGCTAATTCTTTACCTGCAGTAGTTGCTGGGCATGCTCAGAGTGCTCTGCAAAGGACAGAGGGGACTCTTCTATGACCCTGCAGAGTCCAAGAAAACACATGGAGGTTTCTGACGTACCTAGAGGAAAAGGAAATTGACAGTACCATTTTACACAGCTGGTGAGAGCCGTGGGGGCCACTGGTGCCTGGCAGATTGTATTGATTGGTTGGGTTGCTTGCAACAAGGTCAATATGGAATTCTCCATTTCAATAAGTGTCCAGTGCCCTTACAATTGGCTGCAAAATTGAACATTTGCTTTAATTTAAGCCTGTTCTGCGATTAATGTCTCTGCTCACTATCCATGCTGCCAATTGAGATTGACAGTGAACATTACAGAGCAGTAGATTTTCAAATACTTTTTCCTGTCCTCTTCTTCCTCACACTTACTACTATTGAACTGGATTAAATCTGAAAAAGGTTTGCATTCAGCTTACAGCATCTTGTGTTGAGAGCTCTGCATGCTTTGGAAAGAAGCATTTAGTCAATAAGTGCTCACACTTTTCTTAGCTTCACTCTGGATGATTTTTAAGTGTCCCGAAACAGCTCTGCAGAGATGGTCTTAGCCCAGAATTGTTAAGAACAGTAATACACACACTTTTACTCTCCTTTTTGCATATGCATATATCTGCAAGAGGATGGAATAGCACCTGTGGTATTACAATCTTCATTATGAAATATGCAGTGCTGAGGATGGGACTTGATCCTTGTTTGCCCCTATTTAGAAGCTTCTCTAAAATACTCAAATACAACATGCCAGATGAGACTTGTTTCAACAACAGATTCTTGCCATAAACTGTCCACCAGTAGTAAGCCTAGAACTGAGCTGTTGTGAGTCAGGAATCTTAAATTTATTTATTTATTTTTTAAATTTCATTCATAGCTAGCTAATAACATAAATGGGCAACTTTGAATTTCCCAAAAGGTAATACTGTATTTATATCTGGGGTTGTGCTGACGCAAGTGCAAGGTCCTGCACCTGGGTCAGCACAACCCCAGGCACAAATACAGGCTGCGGGGAGAATGGCTGGAAAGCAGTCCTCAGGAGAAGGACTCGGGGATGGGAGTAGATGAGATGCTCGACATGAACCACCAGTGTGTGCTCGAGCCCAGAGAGCAACTGCATCTTGGGATGCATCAAAAGACATGTGGCCAGCAGTGCCAAGGAGGAGATTCTGCCCCTCTACTCTGCTATGGCGAGACCCCACCTGGTATACTGTGTACAGTTCTGGAGCCCTCAGCACAGGAAAGACATGGAGCTGTTGGAGAGGGTCCAGAGAAGGGCCAACAAGATGATCAAAGGCCTGGAGCACCTCTGCTATGAGAGTCAGGGCTATTCAGCCTTGAGAAGAAAAGGCTTTAGGAGACCTTACAGGGGCCTTCCAGTACCTGAAGGGGCTACAGGAAACCTGGGGAGGGACTTTTCACCACAGAGCATAGTGATAGGACAAGGGGTAATGGTTTAAAACTGAAAGAGGATAGTTTTAGTTCAGATACTAGGAAGGAGTTCTTCACCATGAGGGTAGTAAGGCACTGGAATAGATTGGCCAGGAAGGTTGTTGATGCCCCCTCCCTGGAGGTGTTTAAGGCCAGGTTGGATGAGGCTTTGTACAGCCTGGTCTAGTGGGAGGTGTTCCTGCTCATAAAGCAGGGAGGTTGGAACCTGATGATCTTTGAAGTCCCTTCCAACCTTAACCATTGTATGATTATATTAATACCAGGCATTATGGCTCAGGTCTCTTTTAGAGGCATTTTCTAGACTATTGGTAAAAGTGGTGAGTTCAATAACATTATGGTTGAAACTCTCTTTCCTCCAAATAGTCTTCCTAAATTTGGGAATCTTTCCCTTTTATTTCTGGTCATACTTCTCTTTTGACCTGAAGTACTGGCACAAATTGTCAGAAAAGAATTCTCTTTCTGTGCAACTACAGACACTGTTTCAGCAGCTTCCCTTTGAGAGAGGCACTTTCTGTCTTTTAGCCTGGCTGACAGTCCCCAAAAGCCTCTAGACTAGCTTTAATTTGCTTAATTACATGCCCTGCCTACATTTTATACCATGGCTTTAGGAGAAGTCAGCCTGAGGGAAAAGCCCAGAGTGGACTGCAGCTGTGAAGGCTCTCCCATTAACCCCTGCTATGTCTAATGCCTCCATCTCATCTCCCTTGC
>NW_009953797.1:3191259-3219612 GCF_000747805.2 Chaetura pelagica
ATTCCTGCTCTTCAGTCCTTTGCACTGCCAATAAGCAGAGATTACTACAGCACTTCCTCTTCATAGGTTTCAGTGAAAGAAAAGGAAGAAAAAAACCCAAAAAAACCAAACCCAAACCAGACCAAGGGTTAGCAGCCAGCCTGCACTTTTTCATACCTTATAATGCACCATAAATAACTACCTACACTCATGTTCTGCTGCTCAGCAATAATTTACAGCTTTTGTTGCTGTCTGGCAAAGCTGTGTCACTTAATGACTTTGTCCCGTTCTCCAAATGAGATGTCCAAATCCCTGTTCTAAAAGCTTGCATCACCCTCTCTCTTGCTTTGACAACCATCTCATTGGCCCCCACCTCCCCCTCCTTGGGCATTGAGAATACACCTATCTGCCTTCTTTTCAGACAAGTCCTTGACAAATTAATCAGTATCTTGTCCTTTCTGCACAAGTGACTCTAAAAAGCAGGTGGTGCTGTACCTTACAACACCTTATCTCTCACATCTCTCTGAATCGGTCCTCCAGTTTGCTGGCGGTCGCTGATGAATGGCTAATTTTTATTATTATTTTAATACTGAAGATGGCAGACTGTTGCCACAGGATGTTGTTCACCTGCTCACAAGGATGACAATACATTAAAGTTGAAAATAAACAAATGAACAGAAGTGCATCAAGTACTCAGTCCTTCTGCAAAACCTTGGGAATCTGGACATAAAGTTTAAGCATCTAAAATGCCTCACTGCTTCTTTGAATGTCCCAGTTCTCTAGGAATTCCAGCCGTTGCTTCCCAACATTTTCAAACAGAATGAAAATAGGTGAATGAACACAAAACTGGAAAGCTTTCCACAACCTGTAAGCTAACTTTCCCTTCCCCAGCACTGTTTGTTCCAAGGCACCAAGAACTCCGATTTTCATGGCTAACTTTTTAAACTGGGATTTATTAATGAGGATTTCATTCGGAAGAGTCATTCAAGTTGAGAACACCAAATATCAACAGTTAATCTCACCTTCCTACCTCCTCATTTTGATGTGCTGTTTCATAATAAAAAGACCCTTAAATTTCAGTGGAAAATGCTGGAAAAAGAAGTTAGGATTCTCTTTGATACATAACATATACTCCAAACCCACACATCAAGTCTTCACAGATCAACAAAGAAGCCTCAGTAGAAAAAAATAAAACCCATTAAGACCACCCACTCTACATCAGCCAACACCAGCATATTCCACTGGTGTCAGACATCAGAGCCATCAAAGAACTGTGTAGGAAAGACTCATTGCTGATGTTCCTAGCTTAGGCAGATGAATCAATATTTGAGATACGATCAGTGTCACTCATGAATGAGGTTTCTACTGTGGCATGCATTAACAAGAAGCTGTGAAATGGTGCTATGAACTCAGATTCACTCACAGAAACACCTAGAGCACATTGCTGAGTGGGTGAGGAAGAATGGAATAGACTATTTCTTTTAAGTGAGTTTGAATGTAAGAGAGGCTATACTACATATAAAGCATATATCCATTTAATTTGCTTATTTTGCAATAGCATTGCTGCCTGTATAGAAAGGGCTTCAGCCATCTTTCCTCACTTAGGGATTCCAGCTACAAGGGACTGCTAAGGTTCCTGATCCTGAAGGACATGGATATACCCAAGTATGGAAAACTGAGACCAGCTTTCTGATGTAAAGACTGTGGTGCTTAGGCCCATCACCAGACCCAGCCAAAGGTTTTTCAGAAACTTAAGCAAAACTAAACTTTGGAGTGATAAAGCTGGGATGGAGAGCCAGAGACAGCAATGAGGAGTCTGGTAGGCTGTCCTTGCCACCAGACAAAGAAGAGTTGCAATTGTAAACCCTGCTTATAGAAAGAAAGGAAACTCTTCTATTAATATATACCAATGGCTGCTCTCAAACACCTCAGCTTCTCCCTTAATAGCTGCAACTAGGCTTAGTTCACAGGGCTCTGGGTTGTTATCTTTTTCCTTCTGCTAGCAACATGCTGCCCTAGACAATAGCTAGTTTTGGCTATGGGTGGGGCCAGCTACCCTGCTGCTGCTTTTACTCTGGAACCAGCCTCCTGTTTGGAGACTTTGGGATGGGGCAAAAAAAGAAAGCTCAGGACAAGCTGCAAAACTTCTTTCAGTCAAAACTCATTTCTTAACCCTTTTCCCCCTGCTGCTCAACTAAAGCTCTAGAGTGGATACAACACGTAAGAGACTCGAGTCCTTGCGGAAAGGCCCAATGCATAGATCTGCTGGTGTATTTATTGCTAATCAGGGAACTGGGGCCAGATCTAGCAAAAAAAACCAAACACCAACAAACCAGTATTTTCCCTAAACAGCAGTACTTTCCATGCAAATACAACATTCCTCTGCCCCCCAATTCTTTCTATATATATACACACACACCCCCTCCCCTTTATGTTGTAACCAGGACTCTTTACACTGTCTTACATGCATCAGCTTTCACTTCACTCTTTCAGCAATTCCTTGCAGTTCAAGAGGTCTGAAGTCATCCACAGTGTTAGACAGGGACAAACGCAAATGCCTAGGGCCAGACCTGTTTAGATTTCAGCATAAATATAAATCACCTCTGATTCAATTTTTATTTGCTGCCTTAAGCTAGTCATTAATACATCAAAAACACTCTGGGTGCAATCATTTTCTTCTGATCCAGCTCCTTTCCTCTGTAATCTGCACTCCAGGAAAACATATGGGCTACTTCTGTCACTTGGCTCCTGATTTACACCTGCATAAATCTACCGAAGTCAACACAATTCCCCAGGAACCACACTTGGTCTTTTTGCATGTGAGCAACTGGCAAAATCAAATGAACCCCTGTGCTGCAAAAAGGTTGTCTTGTGTAAATATTGCTCAACCTGGGGTGGACACGCACGGTGATGAAAGGGTGCAAACACCTCCACCCCACACCTCCAAAATACTAACAGTTGGCAGAGCTGAAAATCCACTTCTACATGTAACAGCTTAAATTCTCAAGTGGCCACCCAGTGCTTTAGAAAGCTTCGGGAGAAAGAACTTCAAGAGGCCTTTTTCAATTTTCCAGTGTGTGTTTATGTTTGGGGAGGAAAGGTTAAACGTTTTTCAGGATACAGTAGGTGAGAAAGAAATTATCAGGAGACTAGCAAAGACAGGAAGCTTTGCAGAAGTGGACTATGAGTTTAAAATGCAGGTTAGTCAGTACTGTCCCTGAGAACAGCTTTCTCATCTAGTGTTCCTTATTAGTGTTAATTCAGGTTTTAGCTGCACAGTCAATCAATTAAAATAGTTTCTGGCTGGATTTCTACCAAGCTCCTCCCTCAGAGGCAATACCTGCTCTGCTTCTCTGTTTACAGGTTTGTTTATACTCATCTCCTAATGTCAGCAGGTCCAAGCCAGCTAAAAAAAGCTAAGAGGGCATAACTTTTCCTCCTTGATCTGTTTCTACCGTGTTACGATCACTGTGGTTTTAGAAAGGTTTCATTTAGAGTTCTCTTCTGTCAAACTTTCCAGACAAAACCTGCATGTCGTATGCTGACTTCACCACTGCCATCTCCACTTGCAAAATGTGTACATAGACAGTATGAATTACACTGTTAATCCTCAGCATTTCCAAATCAATCAGCTCCACTCAGATTTCTTAAAAAATCATAGTATTCTCTGAAACAGAAAACTATGACTGATTTAGTACTGTTCCTCAGTTTCTTAAACATTTCTGGAAAAAAATAATCTCTCTTTGTAGAACCACTTCTGTCTAATTAGGTAAGAGGAAATGCATGAAATCTAAAATTGATGTAGACTGTGATGAGAGTAAGACAGTTTTAAGAATACATAAAACATAAACCTAGTGGGTTTTGTGATAAAATTAGAAATGCATAAGCCCAGAAAGGAAGGGTTTAGGCTTACTTATGAAAGTCTGGACTTGGGTCATTTCACCTTATCCTCATTTGATTTGTAAATTCCAGTTGAGGAACAGATATCTTGCTTATCCTGTGACTGTCAGGTCTGGGCAAGTTAACTAAGTTTCATTGTTGCATGAGTAACCAAAGCTTAGTTCCAGATTTACACAAGAAACACCACACTCTCTGCCAATCTTCAGCAGCAGGATAGAAAAAGGAGTAAAAAATAGTTCTTAGCATCCTATTACCAACAGCAGGACTAATTCAGGGAACCTTACTCTGATTCTCAGACTGTGCTGATGATTTATCACAGAAAATTGATATATCCCAACAGATCTCATACCCCCTCAGAAGAAAACGAGGTTTAGGAACCACCCTGAGAAGACAGTCTTCTGACTGATGTCATCTTCCCAACCAGGTTCTTCATCTAGGCACAGGCCTTTGCTGTCCAGAGCCAGTAAGGGACTGCTTTTGACTGTAATCCTCAAAATTGTGCAGGAAACTTGGAGTCATGCACAGCTCTTCAAACCTCCCCACCTCATCAGATCAGATCTATGGTTTGTGACACTTTTCATCCTCAGATGGGTCAGAAAGTTGATAAGTAAGTGCAGTCTTTACAGGCAGTAAGTGCCACACATTACTCATGCCTGGGCTTCAGAGTTGGGCAGCCTTTATCTGCTGATCACTACTGAACGGGTAAGCAGCCAACAGCAAAGAGTGGCATACTTGAGTCAAAGGTCAAAGATGAAGGGAGCTGGAAGGTTTTAGCCAAGGACCACTGGACACAGCTTTTCACTTGGCAAAGGCACCACAAGGTCTTCGCTATCTGTGCGGGGCAGAAAGAGCAACAATTTACACTATTTGAGCCAAGTGGTCTCAGAAGCAGCAAGCAGAAAAGGTTACAGTTAGAGGTGTCTCCAAGTGATCTCCTGAGCCAGACATTGGGCAGATGTAAATCAGCAGAGCTGCCTGGAAGTCAATCAATGCTTATTGACATAAGCAGTAGAGCCAACCCGCTCGCTCAGGGAATGACACCTGTTCCCATGGGGTGAACTAGATTTACCAATGCTTACAAATGTGTTACTGTTATATACATTATGTCAGCTGTTACCAAAGCTGATTTATTCATTGCCACCCATCTATTGACCTTATTGAAATATCCTCCTGATGAAAATAAATTTTTCATTTTTAAAACAGAATATACAATTATCATCCATATTGATTTAAAACTATCTCAAATTGCATTGATGTTACTCAGAAAAAAGAGGAGGCCACAGTGATCGCTCCTCCAGTTAGCACTGTCACACTGCAGGGATCTCCAGCTGGGCAGGATTTTCCACTGAAAGGCTCTTCCTCAGGAAGGCAAAGCATATGCTTTCTGGACAGCATGCTTACTTATCCCAGGGGATATTTAGCTTCAAAATGATGCCTCAAGTCTATTGCCATTTCTCTTGGGTAGTAAGTATAGTTGTGGTAAGATGTTAGTCTCAGCCCTGCCTTTTTTTTTTTCTTGTCAGAATCTGTAGGGACTTGACATGTGTGCAGATGAAAGAGGTCTGGTCACAAGCCTTCAGAAAGGGGGCAGGCACCACGACCTGTGCACAGAGCAGAGAGCGGCAGCGACACCGGCAGCGGTGTGAGCTGTTCCTTTAAATTTACTGAGGATTTGAGAGGGAGCCGGGCTTCCCGGAGACGGTGAAGCCGGGGCAGAGCCAGGAGACCCGAGTCTGAGCGGGAAGCCTGCGAGGGAGAGGAAGGCTGACATGGCAGGAGGCGTGGCTGAGAACGGCGGCAAGGTTTAAAAAGCGGCCATTTGGCAGCCTCGTCTGAGCACGCGGCAGCGCAGAAGAGAGAGCGGCAGGTGCCTCCGCAGGGCAGGCGCGAGGGCAGGCAAGGAGCAGAGGGTGCCTTCTCATAGCAAGAAAAGCAAACTAGTAGCTAGATAGATCACGGTTGCAACGCGGCCAAAAAACATAGTGAAAAAGAATGTGGGGAGTCGGAGCTCCCAAGCAGGCATGCAGCAGTGCAGGTCTCTGGCTGCAGTGAATGCCTGAGCCTGGCACTAGTACCAGAGGGAACCAGTGACACTGGATGATGAAGGGAGTGGAACATCTCCCTTATGAGGAAAGGCTGAGGGAGCTGGGTCTCTTTAGCTTGGAGAAAAGGAGACTGAGGGGTGACCTCATCAATGTTTACAAATATGTAAGGGGTGAGTGTCAGAGAGATGGAGTTAGGCTTTTCTCAGTGATGACAAGTGATAGGACAAGGGGTAATGGGTGCAAATTGGAGCATAGGAGGTTCAAGGTGAATATAAAAAAAAAAAAAAAATGTACTGTGAGAGTGACAGAGCACTGGAACAGGCTGCCCAGGGAGGCTGGGGAGGCTCCTTCACTGGAGACATTCAAAACCCACCTGGATGAGTTCCTGTGTGATGTGCTCTAGGTGACCCTGCTCTGGCAGGGGGGGTTGGACTAGATGATCTTTCGAGGTCCCTTCCAACCCCTGGGATTCTATGATTCTATGATATAGTCAGCAGAACATCTCCCAAGTGAACAGAAGCCTTACAATGCAACTCACACACGCACAGGAAACAGGCCCACTCCTGTATCTCTCTCTGTTGCAGGCTCTCACATTTTTCTGCACAAAGCTACCCCAGATTTTTGAGCTGTACTGGACCAAAAGGCTCTTGCAAGATCCAGCATGGCCAACTAAGTATCCAGCTCTCCCAGTCAGTTTGTTTTAGGGGACAAATATGCGAACTTTAAAAAAAATAATTTTTTTTAAAGAATCAATATTTACTTAAGAGCAACAATAGCTCTTTCAGGGCCTTTCAAATCTATCACACCACTGTGATGCTAATTTCTCTTACTCTCTTAATGAAAATAAATTACTTGCCCAAAAGACTTGATCTTTCAGGGGAAGATTCAGATTTTGTTTGCACTGCTTTATGCCAGCAAGCACAACTAATGGGACATCTGCTAATTTACACCCCAGGTAGGAATAAATTTCTTTCCATTCACAGCAAGCACAGTGCATGTGGCATTGCAGGAGTCCAGGCAATTTGGAATACAGCTGGGAGTACTCTCAGAGTCTTCCAGTTTTTTGAACTTCTATATCACGCTGCTTCTGCTCACATAAGAAAGAAAATGAAAGCACAGTGTATTTGTGTAGTGTAACTAAGCAACAGGGGACAGCAGGGAGACCCAGTTATCTAGTGCTAATCATACCCCAGGGATGTGGAGCTCATGAATTAAGGGCCATTTTAACATTTATCATATTTCTTTTCATTTAAAGGTAAAAATAAATTATTTCTATAAACTGCTTTGATCCCTGGAAAATGCCTTCTGACATTAAATCCACTCCACCTGGCTTTCAGAGATTAGTATACTGCATACCTAACTGCCACTCCAAATGCTTGGTCCAGACCATTGGGTGGGCCAGATCACTAACCCATCTCAAACACTCCAGTCCAGACTCACCTCCTCCCAGACCTGGTCTGTGCTGTAAAGTCTCTGTATGCCACTTTTGCAAGTCCATGAGTCCTGTGTTAGCCTGAGAGGGCAGCCAGAAAGCTCCTGACATTAGGGTGTAGGACTGATGGAAGGTTGCCTTCATGCCCACAATAATTCCAAGTTTAAATATTCCCAAGAAGTAATTAAAATGACAGTATGTCATTTATGGCAGTCTGCTACAAGCTGCATGTCACTCTTCTGGACATACAACACGTTGGAGAAGGGAACAGCCTGGAATTCCCAGAGCCTGGAACCATAGCAGGTTACATACAAGCATGTGTCTCCCCACACCCAAGAGAGAAGAGCAAAGATAAGCTTGAGAAAGTGGTAGACGTAGTCTGAAGTCTTTTGGGCTCAGCTCAGACAGCACTGCCCTATCTTATCACAAATGCCAGGACCCAAGGGACATGGGGAAATTTTAGACTGGCTCATTCCAATGGCTCTATCTGCAAAGTAGCATTAGACACACAATGGCTGTAGGTAACAGCATCGAGTCTGAAACACTCCAATTTAGCTCTTCTGTTGGTGAAAGTATCATATGAAAAATATTGTTTTTTCACTTTATCCTGCCTCAAAGCAGGATAAATGACCTAGTTAATGTTGATGTTCACCTACCAGACTGTTTCTGTGAGTGTTTTGGTTTATTCAGGCCATTCCAGTCACAGTAAGTCATTCCAGCAAAGTAGTATGAAAAAGCACAGAGACAACACTGGTGCTGCGTATAGGATCAATGACCAAGATCCTTTGTGACCGGACACTAGCTGGAGCAGATGGCAGCTATGTGAAATGGAAGTATTGATCTTTGAGCTCAGTTATTAGGGATAGGAATGCCTACTGTTGAACACATGCCTACACGTAGGGCCAAAAGGTTTGTTGCACAGGCAATGCCAGAAGATAATTATGGCAATTCAGTGGTCTTTCTGATCCATTTTAAATGGACTAATATCAGGGATTATTATCAGTTTGTATTTTGTTCCAGTGATCTGACTTCTCCTGCACCGAGGATTCAGCACAAGCTGTGGAAGCACAGCGCTAATTTCTGTCTAATTGGGCATGATGCTGAGCTATGGGAGAGGAACAGGGGACTAAAGGGCTGGTAGGGAACAAAGGCACTATCCCAGGCCCGTGAATGACTGAGGCTCACAAAAGAATAGCACAGCTATCTGCAGGGGCTTTTTGTTTTCATGACTATAAATAATGGTAATAGCAGCAGGTCATGGTTGCTGCTTCACCTCCATGCCTAATTACAGCAACATAAAATTATCCTTCTCAGTTCAGACACTGTTCTGCTAGGCAAGACATGAGTCTTAGTGTTGGGACATAGGCTTCCTTTTATTAACAATGGATTCCCTGAAAGTACAACACCCAGAAACAGAAAACAGAGCTTATGAGCTTATGTGAGCCAAAAGGAAGAGAGCTTAGTGTTGATGGCAGGGAAAACAAGTCTAGAGGGTTCATAGGAAGACAGAAGCAAAGTGATTCTCTGACAGAGATGAGGTTCCTCTCTGATCAACTACAGATCTAAAGCAAGCACAGCAGGCATGGGCCTCCTACAGATCTCTTGTAATTTCAGCATCAGCAAAGTCATTAACCATGCTGGGAAAAAAGGCAAATGCTTTTTCTTGATATTTGCTCTATTCTCTCAGCAGCTCTGTCACTTGGCTTTCCTGAACACAGAGAATACAAGTAGCTCTTCCCAGTGATCATACTTAGCAGGTAGGGTAGGACACTTGGCATTTCAAGCAGCTTACATTTTGTGTGTGTGTGTGTTAAGTACTTTGGGTTCTTAATTCCAATGGAAGGATCTATTTTTGCTCCTCAGCAGAAAAATCAGGTTATGACCACTTTAATGGAGATGAAACAAAAAGTCACTGAAATGCAAGGTCTCAAATAGAGTAACAGAATCAAAGTTGGAAAAGACCTTCAAGACCATCAAGTCCAACTGTAATTAGTCAGTTGCTGTACCAGATGTGAAAAGACTTCTCACATATAGAAAAGGACTGACAGCCTGATGTCAGGAAGCAGGAGGCTAAGGACCCAGGCCTTGCTCATCACCTTGCTCACGTTCCAGAGGCCTGTACTAAGATCAGTGTTGGTCCCCAGGGACCAGAAAAAAACAGATATACAAGTAAGAGCTTTCCTTCACGGATCAGCAGCATTTCTGTCCCTGGAAAGTTACTGGTCTTTTTCCAGGGTGGAGATAGCAAAGATTATTTTTTGACTGAGAGAGACCGATCAATATAAACAAGTATCCCAGTATAGTCAGAGAACTGCTAGAGATACCAAGAGAAGCCTTGCTTTGATTACACTGCATATTTTTGTAAAAGAGATGGGTCAGGCAACATCTTATTATATGGGAAAACAAAACATTCCCAAAGGAAATATGAACTGAAATGCAATTAGGCCTTTTGCTTTTAATATACTAGGTGTTTGTCATCTGTTATTTGATGTTCTGAATTCTCATTTAAACTCTGTTTGACAAACAGAGCTTGATAGATGAAAAATTAGTAGTTTAAAATGAACACACAAGCTCCTCCAGAAGTCTCATTTGTACTTCTTCATCTACACTAATTTTACATAGAGAAGCACAAACCTGAAGTAATAAAAAACAATTCACAAAGAGTGATATTCTACCTGAAGGGAGACTTCAGCTTAAATTTTTTTTCCTGACATTTCAGGAGAAATAATCTTATTTTACTTCTCCATCCAAAAACTTTGCAGAGGACAGCTATTTCCTTAAAAAACTTCACCATCTTGCACTTCAAGGATATTGCAGGGGCCCTTTGGGCAGATTTAAAAGCATCTTCTAAATACAGATCCTTTGCTTACAGTCTCCAAAGGAGATGCTTGGCCTTAACATCCCTTGATTCACCTGGAGACACAGTTCCACTCAACAGCTCACACACAGAAACCTGGTATTTTTGTGCTAAGATTTCCTTGGGCCACATTTGTTCCTTTCAGTACCTTTTGGGTAAAGTTATTTTGTTATGCAAAAGTTGCCAGGAAAGTCTGTCACAATATTGAAAATCGAGCATGATGCCAATGCAAAGTGAGAGTTTAGAGTAATCTAGGAGTGTGGGCAGAGGTGGGAAAAGATCTCAGATGAAAGCAGATCATTAATAAATATAGTGTCCACTATTGATCTAAATTTGGTAAGTACATTTGTATGTAATGTTTATTATTTTGTAAGCAAATCTGTTCTTAGACATCTGTTCTTAGACTAGCCGTACCCATAAAGTCTCCATCTGTTCCTTGTAGATCTAATTAGCTGCTCTTCTCCACTAGTAACATGACATCCAGTTTTCAATTAAACCAAACAAATATAGATTTATTACCATACAATGTTCCCCTTTCAATTACATAGTATCTCCTAAAAACACATCTTCCTTAACTAATTATTTGCCCTAATGTACATCAAAAGGATAACCAAAATCCTGTCAGTCTCTATAAAAAAGTAGGCAAAGATATTATCTTCCAGTAAATACTGGTTTCTGCATGAGCACTGTCTAGACCTGGACAACAGGACAAATTTAAAAGTATTGGCCAGCACACACAGAACACCATAAGTTTTCACTGTAGCTTTGCACATGCAGTAGCTAGAGGCACTGGTATTTAAGAATGTGTTATTTTGGTCACAAGGGATTATCCTCTCTTAAAAGAAAACCTCCCTTATTTAAATGGTACTAATCCTGACCATTTCCAAAGGGACAGGAGCACCATTCTTGCCTTCCTAACTGCTAAGTATGTCCATGAAATCCACTGCCTGTAGAGGCAGAGGGGCAGTTTGTCATCAGCTGCTTCCTCTCCTTTCCTATACCATCTTGTGTTTTCTTTTTCCTCACCTTCCTTCCTCTATTTTCACCAGGAAGATAGGTAAGTCTGATGGCATGAACAGACTATATGTTAGTCTATGACATGAAGAATTATAATACTTCCTCTTTAATCTTGCTTTTTGAGCAGCTTAAGTGGCCCTTGCACCACGTTGGGAGTCAACTTCCCCACCTCCAAGTACTGAGGCGTCCATTTAAGAGAAGCCTGGACTGGGAAATTTTTTGTTTGTTTCTTTTGCATTTACCCAGTCATAGCTCCTTCACCAACTACCACATGACCACAGCAAGCTTACTTCACTCTGAGTTCTCACTTTCTTATTTGACAGTAGGACACATGATGAGGAAAAGCACTTCTCTCCCTCCCTCTTCTACATGTGTGCAACAGCTCTGATCACAGCTCAGAATCTGTAAATATTGTTCCATTCACCTCCATTGTGATCTATTCTTTCATTCCTATATGGAACTAGGCAAGCTGAGGATTCACCCAAAATTCAGTTTAAAGGGTTTTTTTCTAGAGGACTGCTATGGAGCAGATACCAGAAATTCTTTCCTGTGACCTTCTTTTCTCAGCATAATTTGGAAATAAATACAAGTCCTTTCCAAGCACACTATCTACACTGCTTAGCTGTCTAGTAACAGTATCTCCAGTTAGCTAGTGCATCCCAGTAGAAATTTTCTCCTTAGGTACTGCCCCACATGTTTCTGTGGCAGTGGAATGTTATGGCTTATGTGAATTAATAACTTCTTCAGAATGGAAAAGATTAAAAAACCAAAACAAAACAACTGTTAAATAGCTAAGAATCTACCTTCTTCTAGGTTCTTGTTTCAGGAAAATGTAACTCAGATTTATTTTAAATTAATCCTTGGGTACTTCATACTTCACTAAATAGTCCCAGGTTCTTCAAGAGCACTGCCACATGATTTTCCCTTGAGATGATCACATTTAAGCAGAGCTGGGCAGCCATCCCAAAGACTATTTTGCATGCAGTGATGCAGCACTTTCATTAACCATCACACAGTAAAAATGTAAAGAATCCTACTCTGGCTCATAAGAATCCAATTTAGGAAAAGCCCCAGTAACAGCTATTTAGCAATGGTATTAATGCCAAAAGCAATATGTATCAATACCAAACTGGGGAGCTGGAAGGCCAACAGAAGTCACGTATCATGAGATGAATGCTCCCTCCAAAGGGAACAGTACATTTTTCTTGCTTCCTCTCTATTGTCTTGTCTTTTATATTGGCTTAAAAAAACCCACAACAAACCCACAAAAAACACAACTTTGAGGCAAAGTAAAGCTGCAACAAAATAAGAAAACCAGCTATTACTTTTGCGTGAATGAAATGGAATCTAACAAAACCATACACAGGAGATGACCTTGTTTGTCTTACTCGTTTTTCCAACTTTGCCTCACTTAAGGAGTATGAAAATCAAATTCTTTCTGCCTGGTAATAAATAGCTAACACCAGAAACCCTATGAGGGTTGTGAATGTCAAGGGAAATTGATAATGGACTATATGAATTTCCCTAGTGGAATAGCACATCCATGACGCATTCCAGTTGTCACCTGAGACCCCTAAAATTCAGACCAGTGGCAAACTTATTCCCTGCCCCCAAGTAGGCTCGCTTGTGATGAGGTCCTCAATGCCCTTTTATTAACTTTGTTGTGACAGCCCACCAGCTGTAATGCAGTTAGTAAGAGTAAAGGTTCATCAATACCTTAGGCATCACCCTCATTTGGGCATGCCCTTCTCATGCCCCTAAACACAAGTCTTGAGTTTTACAGAGGGAAATGATTATTTATTTACTTAGTTATTTGTTACTTCTTTTCATCACCATCACTAATGCAAGAGGCAGAGTGTGTGCTCCAGGGTGAATCCTGGTATAATTCTAAAGCTCAGTTCTGCCTTGAGAAGGCAACTGCAAATCCTAGGAGGCAGATGCTGGATGTGAAGCCCAGGAGCAGTGTAAATTACAAACACCGAGCTGTTTGGCTTGCTCTGGAGTTGCTGAGAAGCTTCTCTACCACATCTCAGGCAGTCTCAATAAGGCACATCTCATTTTCATTAGCGACTGGACTTCCCCCTTCTCCAGTCTGCCATACTCAGATCAGGCTTCCCCAACTGAGGAACACAGACCTTGTCTCTGTGATCACACCACTCAACAGGTAGAACTGCCTGCATTAAATTCGCCGATGACCTTGTACCTTCAATAACACAACCAGGAGCATGATTTTAGTAAGAAGCAGCAGACGTGTCCAGTCAGGGAAGAAAATCTTAACATTTGAAAAATAAAGAAAACAAAGCTTTCTTTTAGGAATAAGCTATGTAATTCTGTAATTGCTCTGTTCCCCAGAGAAGCTAACCCTGATGCTTTCATTTCCTGTCTGCTTACTGAACATGCCTGCCTAGCCAAGAAAACACACACACTAAATCTGCTTGCAGTTCAGGATGAAGAGATATATTTTCCATCAACCTATTTACGTACTCAAGCAGACTTTTAATTTTTCCCAGTTGTTCCTTTGCAATAGGAACTTGGGGACACTTTCAGTAGTGCTCCCAGCCTAAAAGTGTCATCTAGATTATTGAAAACATTAGCATGTTTTGGAATTCATACTTTTAGAGCCATACATCAGCCATAATAAGGGCTTCTTTGCTTTTTTGGTTTCTGACATTATGACTTTAATATTCCTTTGCTACTATGACTGACTAGATATTTGCCAGTGTTGGCATCAGGGATGTAAATTGGGAAAGAGAAGAAAAAAGCACATCAAACAGCATTGAACAAATATAGTTGCTGGTAGACTGGGGAGGTCTAAAACCTCCTTCACCTCCCTTCTGCTCTTCTAGCTTTCCAAGAGATATCCTTCTGATGAGCTAAAAGGTAATATCACAGAGCACTGCAAACGAATATTCTAGGCTATTTCTGCAGTCCCTGTAACAAATTATGGATTAGCAGTTAGTCCAGGAAGAGCCATTACAAAGCATTCAGCAGCTATATATGAGAATGGCAGAGCTCTGTTTTAACTTTCTTTTCTCCAATTAAGGCAGATGCAAATAATGCTATGGAAAGCTGCTGGCACACCTTAGGTATCTTCATCTTTTTTACTATGAGATCCACATGCTGCACCCCAAGCACAGCATATGTATGTACTGCTCATATGCACAGTATCTAATTATAGTAGCACTTCTCATTAATACTTTCAGACCCTGTAGGTTATTTTCCCTGGGACGTTGCTTATAAAAGTCCCCTCCTCACTACTGTCCTCTGACACTGACAAGAGCCAAGAAAAGCTCCTGCTGTGTGCAGAATGCTAATAATTGCCTGAGTTATCAATCAAAACAAATGCAGACAAAAGTAATCAGCATCATCAGAACATCTCTGTGATGCAGCAAGAATGTATTTCAAGCTCTGCCCAAATGAATGGGCCAAGCTAAGAGCTAGCTAGTGCTGGGAATTACAGTAATATGATGTGACATTTGCTTAAAGCCAAGTCCTTCTGTTAATGAGTTTCAGAGTTCTAACAGCAAAGTCACAGTTGCTGTTCAAGGTTCAGTAAATCTGTGGATGGCAGGTCAGAATAACAGCAATAGTAAAAAGAAGTAACAGTGACATGGCAGGGAAAAGGAAATCTGAGCAAGTGAAGTGTAACTTTCTAGGGGGTTTGCATTCAAAAGAGTCTATAGGAGTGTGTCTACAGACATCTCAAGCAGGCTGACTCAATCACTTGTTTGGACCAACATTTCACTTCAAATATGTCATCAGTCCCCATGCTTTACTGCTTGGCTTGATCAGGCAGCACTTCGCTTATAGCAGCAATTCACTTCTATAGACAGCAAGGGGAGACTAATATAATCCAACATTAGTCATTTAACTGAGTCACCTTTTAAAGGGACCCATCAGCCATTTAAAGAGCATCACATCAATTTGGGCAGTGCAAAGACCCTCAGGATTCAGATCTCTGATCCACTGAGCAAAATGAAAATATATTCAACTACTGATTGTCTTCCTTAAACATTCTGTGTTTTGTTGTCGCAGATTGCAGCATTTTTGTCAGGGGCCACTATACAGTACTGGTTTCATCATGTATTGATTTCCTTATCTTGTCCCAGGCATAGCTGCATTTATGTCCATGGATTTAAAAATAAAATTAATTCAATTAAAGTTAATTTGGGTCTGTATCAATGTGGTTGGCTCTGTAGAAGTGGCTGTCAAAAAGACAAGCAGTTCCTAGGCTGGCTGTTAAAAACTTCAGTGATCGCTGAGCTCTGCTGCAGCTTCTCCCTGCTGGCCACAGCTGGCTAGAGAACTGTTTCTCCAACCTGCACAGCCTCTTAGGCTTCACCCTGAGAGTTCCGTGTCAGGAGCCGAAATAGGCCTTCTGGATCTCAGTCACCCTGCTGCTATCACTTGTCCTGCCTTAGTATAACCTGACATTAGTTTGCCAGTTCTTTTTCTTGTTAAATGTGTAAATTGGTTTTAAAAGACATTTTTATTATTAAAACCTCCCAACTGTAAAGGAAACATGTAACTAACAAAAGGATTCTTACAGATTTGGATACTGCATCTCTACAGGGCTTAAGGATTTAGCTAGACACTGTCAAGGTATCCAAAATACTCTTCCCTTCATATCATTGTTTATAATAACTCCTATTAAGCATGTAATGGAAATTCTTTCCCATCCAAGACTGGATTAATTCCCTATGTAATCAGGATGATTGTTATCAACAGAATTACCAGTTGGGTAACCATCTCTTAAGCCATGGTATGCTATTTTCATCTCCTTTTCCCTCTCAGTATTACTTAGCTTTGTTAGCTTAAGATCACTCCCACTCATATAATGACACTGTAAAAAAAAAAAAAGTGTAATTAAATGTGCCCGTTCTTGCAAATTATGTATATACACAAATAAAGTAAATATACACTTCTAAAACCAGACATATAATTTAGATATAGATTCAGAGACAGGAAAAAATTTACACTGGACCTGCTAACCCTAGGTGTTCTGCCTTAGTCAGGAGTTGTAGGTAACAGATGCCAGTAAGAGTACTTTGCTCTTACTGTAAAATTACCAAGGATTTTTGCATATGGTACTCCAGCTGGCAGGAGATTCAGAGTCTAGCAGCTGAATTGAAAGGAGGAGGAATGAAAGAGAGGTAAAATATGTCAGGCCCCAGCTAATAAATATATGAAATTTAAAGCAAAACTTTCATACAATGTATGAATGCTATGTGCAGCTCTGCCTAGTACCACACGAAACTGTACATTTGCATTCTCCCATTTGCAGATATCTGCCCTTTTACACTCATTTACTGGATACAAATGGCATATGAGATATCCAGACAGAAACAAATTGATCTACAGATTTTCTCAGGCTCCTGCAAAATCTCGAACTATGAAGCCCAAATCAAGCAAAGGCACAAGAACCTAAAAAAGCCAATGCAAGGCCTGAGGTATCCAACTCCCTCCTCTGCCGACTGGAATGTGTCCAGTAGCCCGCCCCCCACCAGGCATTTCAGACTTGGCTGCCTTGTAGGACCGTGAGATGACTCCATTTTTCAGGGGAATGCTGAGGAACTGTTTTATAGGCCCTGAAGCATCTTAAAGATGAGGGTTTGCCTTCAGCCAGGCAAGTGAATAGTCCTTCTAATTATGGACCTCTTCATTTAGTCTCCTCCTCCTCCCCTGCAGTGAAAGAGCAACTAGGAAATGCTCTATCACTTTAAAGGAAAATTTGCTCTATCAGGGGGATTAATGATGAATTAATTATTCACACAGCACTTTGAAGACATGAAGATATAAGGGCTTAAGGAGGTTTCTAATTATCAAGTATAATATAAAGGTGATACCACTTGTACTCAGTTTAGCACTTGCCAAACACTTCTGCCTTAAATGGGTGCCAGAGGCACATGTGCAGTCCCATTTGTCCAGCTAAATTGGAAGGGTGACTTAGTCATTCTACTGTACATCTTCATGCGAATCACTCCATTTAAGATTATATGACCTGCCTACAAAATGTGCAACAGGTCCCAAAGGAACTGTGATCTCACAGAATGTATCCATAAAGGCCGTAAACTATGCTGCGCAGGAGAAGCCTGAGGGAGATCTCCCTGAATTCTTGATAGTGAAAAAGTCAGTCACTGCTTTCAACACAGTGTCTTGAGCTGCCCAAGGATTTATTGTGCCAATAGTAACAGAATAGTCCTTTTCTGAGCAATGTTAACTGAACAAACCAAAACATGCTAAAAACCAATGAAAACCCAACTCTTTAAAACATTGCTATTTACCTTTAAGAATAAAAACGGGGGGGTTGTGTTTTTTTTTGCAGTAATTCAGAGTGAAATGGTAAAGATGCATCATTATGTGTCTTAGTTTCTCAAGTTCTTCTTCAGACATTTACCCAAAACATGAATTTTAATATGTCCGAATAGGTGAGTAATTTTTAGATAATTTTAAGTCTAAGCTATTAGACTTACAGTATTTAAACGATAAACCTCAGATTTTGACTATCAAGTACAATCTTCAGACAAAGTGCTATTCACATATCTCACTCAGTGGATAGCTTAAAAAATAACTTGCATTATCTTCCAAGAGCTTCAAAAGTACTTTGGCAATTTCCGGACCAACAGGAAAAAAGCAAATTTTTTTAGATAACTGATTCATTGTCAATAATTCCCCTTCTGCCAGAAACAGTGGCAAAAAAACCTCATGCAAGAGTCAGAGATCTTACATGCTGCTCAAATTGCTCTCTGATGCGCAACACACTGACAGTTTTTATGGGCTCTAAATGAATTTAGAAGTGGAAAAGAAAAAAGAAAGGAGGTGACTTCTGACAGGTTTTGGAAGTAAAAAAAAAAAAAAAAAGAGAAATAGCTCTCTAGTGTGTGTGTAAAAGAATATGTTACTTAAAAATTACGAATCCCAAGAGAGATTAAAAATAAAAATGTCTTCCTGTAACATTTTGAATATGAGAAGGAACAATCCATGACATTCTTGACTCACATGGCAATCCTAGTTTACCTTTAAAATTACAGTCAGAAAATAAATTACATATAGATGAAATGTACATAGCTGAAAACACCTAAGGACAAGGAGGGGTATTACTTATTGCGGTCATCAGGCAGGCTGGGGACACAAACCAGTGATATCATGCACAAAAAAGCCTATGTTAGTGAACAAAATCACAACTGCCACCTCTGCTTGGGGCTTCTGTAACTGGAATGGCCAGTTTGGCCATTTTTTAGGTAGGTGTCAACCTGCTCTGCCCTGCCACGACACAAGCCCTTCTGCCTGCACACAAAAGCATAACTTGAATATCCCCCAGGGTTTGAATTAGCTGTTAAGCAAAGCATGATCCTGACTGCTGATGCAGGCACCTGTATCTCTAAAAGAAGTCACCCTTTCAGTAAGCAAAAGCAACAAAAACAAAACTTGCCCAAATGTCTGAGGATATTTATATAGGGATATACAGCAAAAAGTCTATAGCAGCTTCTTTATTCACTGCTATGTTGCCAGATCATCACAATGTGAAGCCTCACTAACATGACTTAAAATTACACTGAATTTTCACAGGTACTTCCGAAAGCCTAAATCAGAGCTGAGCTGGCCCCACCACCTGTGCCTTCACAAGGGGAAAACACAAGCACATAGAACTCCTTTCCAATCACCTGTCAGGGGAAGGGGCTCTTCAGAGACCACAGAGCCCATTCTAGCCTGTCATCCTTACGCATCAGCACCCTCTGGCTTCTCAGGGCCCATCTGACGTGAAGATCAGAAATTCTTGGTTTTTTCTTGCCTTAAAAAGACATCCACGTGCTAAGAATTAAAAACATACGCCTTCATCCTATTTTCCTTCATATATGTAACAGCCCAGGTACGTTAGAAAAACAGATCATATTGAATGAGATGTGGTCATTGAAGTTCTTTAAAGCACAAGCCATGTGCTTTGTTCACACAGATCCTCACATGTTTTGCTTCCAAGAGAGAGATGCTTTCCATTTACACAAATCCAGTGTAAGTCTGCAAGTCAATGTGTGCCATTGACTGACATTCCAGGAGGGTTAAATTACTATTAATGTTCATAACTCAGACTAACACAAAATACATTATATAATTACTAAAACAGTCTAGGACCCACAAAACATCATTAAACCAGAAAAATAATTAAATTCCCTATTTTACTGCTTTTTGTTACAAAATGTTACTTCCCTTCAAAGTTGAAATGTGTGATAGTTCTTTGAAGTCCTGAATTTCATTATTCTTAAAAAAAAATTCTGCTCTCTTTTCTAATTACTTTTCATATTAATGAAAGTGTTTCATATTAATGAAAGACATTTCATATTAATGAAAAGTCAATTAAAACCCCCATAGATAGCATTAGCAGCATTTTTAGCTTATCTGGTCAGTATAGGGAGACTGGATATTGTGTCACACTTGGATTATTTGCCTGCCATCCATTGTTAAAAAAATAAGGGCTGTTAAGCCCAAGAATTCCAAGGAGCAACAACTGTGGTTATCAGTCTTTCTGTCCTTATCATCCCACCTCAGCTTTTATGTATCATTAAATCTTCCACACTTCTAATGTGTAGGCACACTATTACAGACAGACTACTGCATTAAACTAATGCTTCTAAAATAAAAGCATTACAGCAGCTATTCCATCCAATTTTTTTTACTAATGTAAAGCTGAAATTTTTTGAGAACAAAATTTTCACCTCAAATACTTTCTGATAGTCAAAACAGTATAATTTTGTTAGAGGTTTTGGGTGAAACATTAAATCAGCATTTCCATAAATAAACAACAAGAATTCCAAACGAGATATTTCATAAATGCTATACTTTTTTTTTTTTAACCCCAATTTACTTTTTTTTTTGTGGGAGATGTGGTCATGAAACGTAAGTAACATCCTAAAATAATCTTTAAAACCTTGGTTTTGTGCATAGACTCAGTTATTGATTTAATGGCTGTTAATTGCTGCAGAGACTTTTAAAAGAGACTGAAGTATTGCCAAAGAACACATTTTTCATGTGGATATTCCTTCCAGGTGGTTGTGAGCAAGTAAAGGAAGCTGATAAAAGCATTTTTCCAGTTTGCTTCCCATTTTAACTGGAAAAAGCAACTCTATCCAGATGCAAAATGAAATTAATCACTGCCCAAAGGAATGATCGATCTATGGCTCCATCTACTAAGAAACATCACCTACAAAGTTTAAAAAGTTTTCAGACGTGAGTCTTAATTAAATACACCCTCTGAACATATCATTGATGAAAGAAATACATTCAACATCATTAGCAAGTGTAATGAACACATGAAAAGATATTTTCAAAATTAAACCTCTCAATTTTCTGATTCTAACTTCTTCTAAATTTGTATCAATGTCATTTGAAATAAACACCATTATAGCACACCATATAAAGAAATAGTATGTTACAGGCTGAAAGAACTGTAACTTTTTGTTTCAAGGAAAAGTATTAAAAAAACCAAAACAGATGAAAAAGGTTTGAAAACATTCCTAAAAATTTTCTGAAAAAGCAACTACTATTCAGACAAATACATAATTAATTTTCTTAGTTGTAGCAGACCCAAGTGAACTTGAACACTCCCAGAATACAAGTTAGTAAATAAAGAAAACATGAGTGAAGGGAGAAGCTGGGCAATTCTTATTTCATCTAAATAAATTGCAAAGCTTACTCAAACATTTTTAGGGCATGGAAGGCAAATAAGAACTCCCTCTGCTTTCAGATATAATTAAATTAATTTTTTCCACTAATGCATGGAGGGGAGAATAAATTACCTTAACATACTTAAAATAATTTCTTTCTTTAAAAAGTAGGGCTTGCATCTTGTTTTCCATTTTAAAATTTCTCTTTCTAGTTCAAGAAATAAAAACAACAACCAACAATCCTGCACTACAGCATAGTAACTTTCACACTTTTTATAGCACTGAAGTAATTTTGTACCTTTTGGGAAGACAGATGCTGATGGCAGTGGCTTTGTGCTGAAAAGAGCTTTTCTGCAGAGGCCTCTCAGGATGAACACAGTATACGATGCAGAGGGGAGTTTGAAGCTCCACTGCTGGTCGTTTCAGCCCTTCTAGCGTAAGATTCTTCTAGAAGTCAGATTTTGCTGCAGGTGAAACCCTTTAAAGAATGCCAGGCTTCCCAGGGTGCTCTTTAATGACCCCAATTTACTGCAGGTGAGTGTCTGTAAGTAAACCAAGGGCAATTAAAGCATCCACTTAGGATGTGGCCTAATTCCTCCTCCACCAGGACCTGATGCAAGAGCCTGGGCCTCTGCTGCCTCCCAAAAGCTCTGCAACAAAGATGTCAAAACCAAGATGCTGGTGTGAAGCATGACTTCGATAATCAATTTGAATTACTGCCTAAAGCCTGTCCTGTCTAGCCCTGATCTTGCAGAGAAATCCATGCAGTCAGAGTTCACACCTTAAAGAAAGCTTGTAGCAAGGGAGGCAAATTAATTCTAGCCATTCTCTGCTCTCTAAACCCCTGTGAGTTCCATCTTTATTCATATTGCCAGAGACGCTGTTTTTTGCCAGCTCTCTCCAACAATACATCTTAAGACATCCAAACAAGTATCCACACTTCCTTCACACCTCATTTAAAGCCAGATGCTACCTCTCAGCTCCAGTTAACCTGCCATGAAGGGAGGGCTTTGCAAGCATCTCCTCTTCCTGAGGGAGGCTGCAGCCCCTGCCCTGCCGGGAGGCTGTGCCAGCTTGACAGAGCAGCACGCAGCAAAAGCAGAGAGATACAGCTTTCTATTCAGCAGGGGCTTCTGTACTGCAGTGACAAGCTATACTGCAAGTCTGACTATGCTCTCTGACTTGTACCTTTAATTACATTTTTGTTGCTGTTGTTTTACCCCCGTAGACAATCTGGGAAATAACAGGGGAATTTCCTCCAGCCTGTGCAACATTTAGGGCTCATGTGTGTTGGGGACATCAGCTGCTAGCTGAGGCCACCTAATTTTGTGCTGCATAATGATCTTATAGCAGAGGAATGGAATCCACTCAGAATTCCTTGTAGTGCTCTTACAAATTTCATTTGCTTGTATATTTAGGCAAGCAGTGGATGTGCTAGATGCCAAAGTACTCTGTGCCTCTGTGTGTCTATCTGCAATCAACAGCAGAGGTGTCCATTTCTGCCTACCCAGGCTCAGTTAAAAAAGAGAAATAAAATGTGTTTTTGTCATTATCTCTCCCAGCTCTCCCCCAAGTCATTAAACAAATGTGACTTTTAGCCACAAAACAGACACAAACCACAGGTGTAGCAGTTTCACTGTTTCTAAAAAAGCAGTTTTGCAGCTATACCTTGGAATAGCCTCTCTTGCTTATGAGTATGGCAGAGTAAATAAGCCAGCTGTTTTAGTGATGATTTTTAGTTCCCTACAAAGGCTAGTTGGCCAGGTTTGCAAAATCCAAACGTCACCTGTCTCTGTTCTGCTTTTGCTTTTCTTCACAGCTTTGCAATGTACAATTACTTCCTCTAGGTTTAGATGTGGATTCACACAAAAACTACAGGAGTGACTAGCATAATGCCCTTATTGAGCTTGAACCTCCCTCACCTTCACCTGTGTTTTCATCAACACCCGTGATAACACCAATCCCTCTCTACAGTCTGAAGAGCAAAGAAGAAGTTTGAGGCTGCTCCAATGCAGCAAACAGTCCCCTGCAGCTCTGTGCCCTGAACAGGCTGCTGACACCACACAGCAGGCAGAGGAGAGGGTTGCTGTCCCACAGGATCCTGTAAAGCAGGGCTTATTTTTTAGGGCAAGCAAAGAAATGCCCTACCTTAGCTACAGCTAGCCTCACCTCTTAGAGGGAAGTAGCGCTAACACAGGAACCTACATGCACACCAGCATGGAGCCAATGCCAGACATCCCAGTGTTGGGGCAACATATGTGTTTGAGATCTTATGTTCTGCATCATAATAAGCCTTGGAGCACTGTAGAAAATTATCTGCTTCCTCTGAAATCATGTAGCACAGAGAGTGCTTTGCCCCACTAAGAAGTGTAGGGTCCCAGCTCCCACTCAGCCCAGACCTCAGTCACAACAAAGATCTTCAACAGCTCTCTTTGAAGGAGGTAAGACACTGCACACTGCTCTTGTCTGTCAGTCACCAAAAACCAGAAGGAGCTGGGAGCCAGAAGTTTCCTCCTACCCACATTTTGTACTCTTTTTCTTCCAATCTTGATCCCTTGCCCATGGATCAACAGCCCTCACACTTAATTATGCCCAAGGAAGAACACTGATTTAACAAGGTTTTTTGGAAACCAGTTCTATTAGTGTCTTAGGGGCATTAAATCCTAAACATTTCTGCTACACTAGGACCTTCAGAGAAGAAATTGTACTTATTAGTGTTGACTGTGCCTTCAGCTTCCCCATTATCAAATAGGAGATCAATTAAGCACAGATTTTTGTCACTTTTCAAAATTCACAGGTTTCACAGATCACAGCAATGTATCCCATTAGGTATCAGTACTCTAACCTTTTCATAACAGCCTAAAGGACAGGCTTTATGAAGCCACAATAAAGATATATGACAGCTATAGTTGTTACTGTAGTTGATATTTGGAGGAAAGAGAGATTTATTTACCACCAAATGGCAGCCACAGAAGAACTGCAATGAACCAGATATGTTCTCAAAGACAGATGCTGATATAAAGATATATTAATATTAAAAAAACATATCAGAGATCCTCTGGTGAAGTCAGTTACGATGGTATCAGTCAGAGAAGAACTTGTGCTTTTGTGCTAAAGAGATGTGTTAAGGAATTCATAGATCAGGCAAATGAGGAACAAATAATGATGAGTCCAGCTGGGAGCTGCAACGATCAGTCATTACAGAAGTAGTCTCTTTGTGGGTCTCTCAGTCAGGGTCATAAGGATGTCTGATTTATGTCTCCTGAGTTTAAGAAACACATTCTCCCTTGCCAGCAGGGATAGCTACAAAACCTAAAGCAAAGTGGTGGGAGAAGAGCACAGAAGAACCAGGAGTGAGACTGGTTTATAAAGGCTTCCACAGTAGGAGGCACTGAGCAGAAAGCCCCAGGTGGTATCTGCTCTCCTGGGAAAAGATCAGGGGGCCAACAGAGAAAAGTGTCTGGGGGTGGGCTGCGCAGTCACACAATGTCTCACACTCCCTATAAGAAGTGCCAGCCCAGCCTTCCTGGAGAAGGAAAATTGCTTCTTTCTGCAGAGAGAATAAAAACTTTGGTACACTTTGAAAGTCTTAAACCTCTGACCCTACTCTAGACATGTCTGGAAAATTCAGTCTCCAAGTCTTCTTAAACTTTGGCTGTTCTATGGATTCAATGATCTGTCATATAAACCACAAACAACTGTGGCTTGTGTGATACAACCCTTTGTTCAACAGAAGCTAGAAAACATAATTCATTTCAGCCAATGAACACCTGCGAAGTTATGTCTGTGGTGGTGTTGGTGCTAATCTGAGTAGTTTTTCTAACTAGTGACCTACAGGTGAAAAGCTCTGCATCTCTGAGCTATCCATTTGCTCAGATTCAATATTTTATGTTCCCCATGGTGTTGGTGTTCATGCAATATTAATGGATGTGTATAGTGCTTGGTGGATCACAGCATATCACGTATTTTTGCAGAAAAATTGTAAACCATGACCACATGAAAAATCTATTGTCATGCTACTAAATGCATGTTTTTATTGTATGTAAACATGAACTCTGTGCAATTAATTACAAAACAACATGCCTTACTGTAGGCAGGCAACCTCTCTGAAGCATTTAGTGAAGATTAAATCTATGTGAATGCTGTGGAGTCACCACGGCAAAAATGGCACGCCATTGCTTAACATTTTCTTTAATTCTTATGTACCAAGAAAGAACTTGTAATGGGACACAACAACATTCGCTGATAGCTCACAAGAAAGGCAGTAACAATTACAACTATATTATGATTACATTTTTATCACCTATCAAGTAGGTTGTGGTTCCCTTTCAAATTCTCTCATTGACCTCAAGTAAAAGCAGAATACGAAATGAAGATTTTTAGGAGAAAGCAAAATCTCCCTAAAAGTAACTTTATGATGATGTGATTAGTCCGTCATGTTCTTATTCCCTTTGTGATTATGATCATCACTAGCTCTGGGCAGCTGAAATGCTTTTTGTTCAAAATCTTCTGTTGGAACCACTTTTAAAGGAAAGGCAGGACTTTGATGAATCTTTTTGTTATTGTACTGAAAAGCATGTGCTTCCATGGAAAGTATAGATTAATAGTGAAAGCTCTTCAAATTTTTATTGTTGCTGTTTTGGTTAGTTCTCACCAAAACAAGGTAGCAGATTTATCCAGTGGAATTGAAATAGCAAATTCTGTTAGTATATGCAAAAAAAGCCTCTGGAAAGGTCAAATTTTTTGTTTTGTTACTATATAGACAAAAAAACCCCATGTCATATATATCCTGGACACTTTAAATTCCTTTCTGTGGGGCACTGCATCAGAAGACAAATCTTTTCCTGTATCTATGCTTGTGCTTGCTTTGATTTCACTGTTTTTAATGACCCATAAAAATTACACATTTTTTAATCAAGAACAATTTGGTTGTGGCTTCCAGAAAAGATAGTCTATCACTATAATAACAAAATAAGGAAAAATATGATAATTTTTATTTTCCTATAAATAGTGCTCATACCTGGGTAACAGAAGTGTACAGCTCCATGGGTGAGGCATCACAGAGATGGGATACAGACAGTTTGTGTGAATCACCAGGATCAGTCACCTGTGGGGGATGCATTGGCAATGCTGTCAAGAGGCTGCCCAGAAATCCTGCTTGTACCATGGCAGTGGGCAGGGAGGAAGTGGGGTGTGTGGGGGTAATAACAAGAAGTAGAAGGGAAGCTCCATAGCTCCTGTAAATTCACCCTACATTCCCCAAACCAACAGAGTAGCTGTAATTGAAATTATTTTTTATTTGCCATCTTAGTACAGTTACTCCAAAAAGCTGTTCTCACTTTTAAGCACCGACAGGTGCTTGCTACAGTGAAATAGTACATCATAGGCAAGAGGGCATCCAGGGTAGAATGAATTGCTTTGCTTCTCTGGACTGAAGGGAAAAAATTCCTTTTTTCCAGCAGGATTTAGCTCTCTATGGGCAACATTTTCCTTTCTGTGCTTCATGCAGAGAAAATATGAAGCAACATTAATTCTCTCTGCTGTTTTATCTACAGGCAGACTCCATTTTCAAACTGCCAAACAGCACACAACAGAAAAAAACAGTAAGCATCAAAAATCTTGGAGTTAGTAAAGAACATGGCAGCAGAAAGGAAGGAAAAGAAGAAAATCTTGGTTACATCCCATTTTGACCAAAACCCCCTAACACTAGCTGCCAGGAAAACTCCTTACCAAATAAAAAGCAGGGGCTTGATCCAGTCACAGAAGGAACTGCCTACAGCATGCATGCTATAACAAACCCTGCTTTTATACCATATACAAGCACATAAGTAGTACACTTAGTGAAAGTGTATACGTTGCATTTGGCAACAGTATTCTCTGCTGCACATGACAGGGTACTAATCTACCCCTTGTAAGAGCAAGTGCTAAACACAGAGGAAGATTTTGTCACCCAAAGCAACTGCCATAGCTACTAACACAGCAGAAGTATGAATACTGATGCAAATCTTAACTGTAAAAAGCTATTTGCAATTTGCAATTTGTGAAGCACATAAGAGCTAACAAGGGTCATTACTGGATAGTCATGCTAACCTTCTTCTGATCTTCTCACAAGTCTTTCTCAGTCAGGATTTCTATTAGACATTTGGCTTGTCTGTCAGGCTAAACCAGAATTCAGCTCCTGCCTTCAAGTATGGTGAGTTTAGATCCTGGTTTCCTGTATGGAAAGATCTGTCCTAAGCAAGTAAGCACCTAATACCCCAAGACCTTTCCACAGCCTTCTGTTGCCCAGCCTTTCCAGCAGTGTGGGCAAGAGGATGGGGTGTGAGTAGGGAATCAGAGAGCAGCTATCCTTACTATAGCATAAGCATTCATCAGATTTGCTGCTAGGGGTCCCAGCAGCACCTGTGTTGGGACTGGCTGTAGGGAGGACAACCTGGTCTTGACTCCTGTGTGTCAGCTCCCATCCACTGGAGGCCAGTCAAGTGACGTAAATCTCTACTAATGTTTTAGAGAATCTGTGTCCTCAGATAGCAAGTACCCACAGAAGGATGCCCATAGGATGATGGCTTTTTATCAGCAATTATGCCATTGGATGCTAAATAAAATGTAGGCCTCTGAGGTCAAACAACGGTTATAAAACTCTGGAAACTGAGATGTCTTTCCCCTTGCAGTAAAGTATCATGTAATTAATGTAAGCACTAATTAAAATTTAAATAATTGATAATATTATTACTAAGGAACTACATATAGCAATGTCAAGAGGCCTAGAAAATCTGGCAGTAATTGAATTAACCATGTCTAAAGAGTAGCACTAAGCAATCTTCCCACATGCAATGAAAGAAATGATGCCTTGCCCAACGACACCCGTAACACAGGAATTTGTGTAGGAGATAAAAGAATAATGTTAAATAAGGAATAGGACCACATGGCCTGAAGCTGTCCAGCAAAAAAGCCACAAGCAACTCAGCTGCATGAAATGAAGGTAGTGATTTGTGTCTTACAAAGCAGTGGAACAGATGAGAACCATAATGAGAACAAAGAACGTTTTATAACATTTGAAATAGAATGGAAACTTTAGCTGTGGATTCAAAACAAGCATGAGCACTCTGTCCATTATATTTGGTCTTTAGCACGTGAATAGTGCTGACACTACCAGCCAACACAGCAACAAGGTGGAGTTAATAACTAAATCATCTGGAGGAAGGGAGGTCATAGCAATTGTCACAGGAAGATAATCAACAGGATGTCAGCTTCGTGCATCTGTTAATGAAAGGCCAAACATCAGCTGCCAAAGCAGAGAAATTCAACAAACCTCATGTTGTTTCAAGACCAGTGCAATACTGGCCACTCACTGGCATCCAAAGCTCTTATGTCTCTGAACACTTGTTCCCTGTTCAAGAATTACTTTATCTGCTCTGTATGAAACAGCTTTTTTCCTGTTTTCTACCATCAGAAATCTGAGTA
>NW_009953797.1:3219670-3239910 GCF_000747805.2 Chaetura pelagica
GAATGAAAACTGTTTGGAGTAGGGAGAGGTACAAGAAATTCTGTTATTGGTGATCATCATGAACAATTTACATGGGAAGTTAGAGCAGTGATGCTCAAAGCCAGGCTCCTGTAACTATTAAAAAGAATTACTATCTAATGAGCTTCTGTTTTCATTAATGGTGTGAGATTAAGGCTGCTTGCCACCTGGTGAATACTAATAGACAATCTTTAAGCAAATGAGACCCTAATTCCCCTAATTTTAATATATCATAGAATAAAACATGCTTTCTTATTCTCCATTTTGTTAAGCAGAAGCTTCACTGCAGACTCCTTGCTTCAGCAATTGAAAGAATTTGGTTTTACTTTGTACCCTTTCCCTTTAAGATTTTATTTGGAGGAAAAAATCAGAAGAAACATTATGGCAAACTAATTAACTGCACAGAAAGCTCCTTTCAGTTTAAATATTCCTCCACAGCATGTGAGCTGAGGGAGAACCAAAGAAATCAGCCTAGTTCAAAGCAAACATGAGGCTGACAGGTGAAGCTTGATGGTGTGGCTATATGAACAAGTTACCCTCAGAAAAGCTGGAAGGGAGATTTGCAGAACATTAACTGCACCATGGGAACTGTCTGTGCACTTGTCCCTTCTGGAGGTAAATGTGTAGCTTGACTCCAGGTGAAAATGGATCTTGCCATTTCTGATATACAGTCACTGGGCTGAAAGAGGTAGCTGAAGGCAAATAATGAGGTACATCTGCAGAAGCTTATGAGGGATTCCTCCCAAGGACTGTTGATGGCAGCAGGTATGAACATACTTGTTGGGACTTAGTTACTCGTCATTAGTCTGAAGCAGGAACTGGACTCTAAGCACTGGACGGGTACAGAGAGGATCTCTGAAGCCACATATGGATTACAAGGCAGGGAAGATGCATCCAGGATGCAAAGAGCAATAGAATGTAGTCAGCTGATGGATTGGACAAAAAACCTTTGCAGCAGCAGTTTGGGAAATTATTATTGTTTTTGAGAGCAAAGATAATAGAGTTGCAGCAATCAAAGAAATAGTGACAGAACCTAGAGGAAAACATTTCAGTTGTTCAGATGCACACAGAGGGATATATCATAAAGATCTTAGAAAAGAAATACCTGCAGGTATTATGTCTAATTAAGGTTTTAAGAAAAGGCAGGACATAGGTATTTTTCACAGTAAAATAGGGTAGTAAGGAGGGTTTAAACAGAGAAGATTAAGAGCTCTCTGTTAGCCATCATCAGCTAGGGCTTATGCATAAGACACCCACAAGGGATGGTAGATTTTAATTTGGACTGAATGAATCACACATATCACAGTGGTCAGTCTCAGACATCTGCACAGGTACTGTAACTAATTTTATATTTGTAAAGGGGTAAAGAGTGAATCAAAGTCAGAACCTGCTGAAATCTCTGTGAAAATCTGGATATGTTTAGCTGCACTTCCATATTGTGCAAAACTCTAAGCAAACTTGCAATCATCTCAACCATCCTGAGCTAAAATGCCATTTCAGAAGGCAGAATTTGTATAACCACAGCTAAATTAATTGGGATGACATAAAACATATGAGGGTGTTTTTAGTGTAATTACAATCTCCCTTTAAGCCATTCTTTCCCCATAGTTGCATTATGCAATTGCATTATTCCAAAGTCAAAACATAATAATAAATTATAAGCTTTTACAGCACCCAGAAGTTTTTATCTATTGTACATATTCTTAAAAAACAATTATATTTTGCTTTAAAAGAAAGAAAACTCAGTGCTCTACTTATTATTGGTGCTCAGAGCACAACAATCATATTTTATTCAGGATACTTACTGTTCCAGACAGGTGCCTAGCAAATTGCTCTGAACATTTTCTACTGCAATTATGCACAGATTGCTTAAAGGTTGAGTCCAATAAATGGAAAGGCATTGTGACATGGTTTGTGCTTATTTGTAAGAAAATATAAACAGCTTTAAACTCCCCTATCTAATGGTGCGCAAAGTCCATAGACTATGCAGTAGTTATCAACAGGTAGTTATATTTTTCTTCGCATAATAAAGCTAAAAGGAACAAGCCATGAATGTGTGACTAGAGAACGATGACAATAACTGGCATTTTTAATTGTACAGCACTGGTCGGTAACTTAAATCCATTTTAATTACAGGTGCTGTTTTTCTTGTTTTATTCTAGTCAATATTAACTCCTTAATCTACCTGACTGCTAAACTGCATCTGCTGCTAGAGAGGCTGTACGGAGTGGGAAAGACCAAGGGGAATGGAGAGACAGGTTTTTTGGTAGGAGTTCAAGCTTAAAACCTTAAAAATATTTCCAATAAAGTTCAGGAGCTTTCTTTCCACCTCACAGATTACAGAAGGCATGAGATGAAACAACAAGGGGACATGTATTTAGCCACTTTATTTGAACTCGGCTTGTGTCCATGTGCTTTCCTGCTCATTCAATGCTACATCAGGACAATCACCACCATTTAGAAGAATCATCATACTGGGCCCTATTGGATGCTTTTCTTTCAAATTTTCAGAGGATCCTATTGATTCAGTTGCAGTTCCAGTTGAAGATGTAATAAAAACATATATGATTTTTCTTTGTAACACACTTGGTTAAGAAATTCTGTGTGTGTGTACACCTCTAGTGTTTACAAATAAGTCCAGGCACATCAATACACAGAAGGAAGTTTACCCTCAAATTCCACGTGTGGCCTTATATGGGAGGCTGTTCAGGTGGCAGTCTGAATGTCTGGCTTCAGTTTTCAAAGGAAATACACTTGCACAGATATGATTTGACAGATACTTGCCCTATTTCCTACAAGTTCAACTAGAAACTGCCATAGCTGTCTATATAAACACACAAACTACAAGTGGGATGATCGTTCACTTTTACTGTACCATAGATAATAATTAGACAATTTAAGAAGAGGCACAAAAGAGCCTAACAACTGTCATTCTATATTAATTAACAAGTATAATTGAGACCTCAGCCTCATTTTACTTACAGTATCCTTCAGAGTCTGAACCGAGACCCACATAATCTGACAGACCCAAACACAAAGTCAATCTCACTCTTCATTTTTTTCCCATTACAGTTTTGTGTTTTGTCTGAAGCTTCAGAGCTTCCCTATCAATTTTGCTCTGTATTTCCAAAGTCCTTCAGAATTTCTGCAAGCAAAACTTTACAGCAGCATCCAAAGCTTCCATTAATTTCCAGAGTTGATCAGGAGGGAAGCTGGCCCTGCAGCAGGTATTAACTGGCAATTTGGATGAAAATGCCTCATTTAAAAAAATTACTCCGTGGATGAATGGTTATCTTGCAGGAAGAGAAAAATAAACGGAAGGATCATTGGGCTGGCATATGTTTGTGACCAACAACAGAAGATCCCTGGGAATAACTGCAAAAAATGGAAAAAAGAAATCTACATTGCAAATGCAGCAGGATGAACACCAGGACGATCCCTGGTTTAATTCCAGGGTAAATTTGGCTCAGAGACTTTCCTCCTTGCTGGAGAGAGCTGCAATAATCTGTGCTTTTGTGTAGCTCTTCAGGAGGAAGGCTAGAGACCATTTTGACATGAAAATTAAAAGTGCAGCAAAGAAAGATTAAGATTCAGAGGGTATGATGTTCCTTATTATAATACAGTTTCCCCTTTTTACTACAGAATTGAGGTACTAGATGGGGGAATGACAAGAGTCAGACTGTTTTTCCACAAGTTTACCACTTAGGTACACAAAGCACACAAAATGGAAAAGAGAGTATTTCATTCCAGGTTTGGAGAATGGTTAATTCAGGGACTAAATGATTAAGTTATTTTTTCAGAGGGAGCCTGTGCTACAGGGCAGGAAAATACTCTAGACATCTCATGCTCATCCTCTCTTTCTCCATGACTAATAATATTATCCTGTTAAAAATTTTAAAATTGCTTTTCAACGTCACTTGCAAATTATCCTGGCATCTGTCTATTTTTTAACATATATTTGAAAGTAAACAGTTTCAACACCAAAATGATGATGAAAGCCCATACCAGGAAGGGTGGGTGGGAAATCATTACAGAGCTACCTTGTTACCTACCTTTGGTTAGGTTTGTCAGACCTACACATTTGCAGGGCTCATGGGTCAAGTAAAGGCCCATAATGTAATTTCAGATCTGCATCTTACCCTGAGCTCTGCTCCCTCAAAGTAGCTTCTAAGTAAGATAGTTGCTCAGACTTGATGCACAGAGAAGATTTTGGTACGGCAGAACCGATGGGTGTGCTGTTAAAAACCAGTGTATAGTCCAACCCTGCTGCAACAAGTGTTACAAGAAGTCCTGCAACGACAAATGCTTCTCAAAGCAGTAATGTGGCTTTAGTCTCATACCTCTTTGTCCATTAAAACAAACAAAACAAAACCAGAAAAAGTCCCCTGTTTTTAGGGCAAATCTATCTTGAACTACAATTTCATGTGCCCGGAAAGGCACCTGCTGGCTCATTTGGAGGGTCCAACCAGGTGCAAAAAATTGAAAAAAAATCCCAGTTTTCCCAACACAATTAATCCTTACTGAATCTTCCTGATTAGCTTATTTTTGTCAGGTAATTAAGATCTTAAGCAAATTACTCACATGCTCAGGTTATAAATGTCATTTACTTCACAAGCTCTTTTTCAAAACAGCCAAATAATACTAAAAGATGCTATGGGAGTGGGTGGATGATGAGGAGATAAGCGGAACAGAAAAGGCTGACAACTTCTGAGGGGAAAGTGCATGGAGTTTGAGTGCTAGAGAAGGGAAACCAAGGAGAGAGGAGGGATGGAAAAACTGCTGATTGAGAGAGGGATACAGTGGAGGAAACTGAAGAGGAGAGAGAAAACGTGACCTAGAAAAGGAGTAAGTAAGACAAAAACCTTATTCCTAGTAGCCCTGCCCATACTAGCCATCAAAACAAACCATAATGCCCATTTTACAATAGGAGGCGCTATTTCCCTTTTTCCCGACTCACACTTTAAGTGATACTTCTCCAGGCTGGGGCTGCCTTTTACAGTGCTCCCAGAGGCCTGAGTCTCAGTCAGTGCCTCTGCTGGGAAACAAATTATAACAGCAGACAAAGATAAGAGGGAACTCCTAGTCCCAGGGCTTTTTCCCATCCCTGTATATAATCTATCTTTTTTAATAATACTTGAATTCATTGAATAGGGAATTAAGAAAAATAAATGCTCTTGCTCTTTTTAAAGGATTTTACACATCTGACTTTTCTCTGGCCATTTCATTGCTCTGTTTAAGATTCTTTCACCACCTATAAAACTCAAACTTTTAAAAGAAAACACTTGAGTTCCAGTGAAAGGGTCTTTATCTCCTTATTACAAATTTCTCTAATCCACTTCCCAAGGGTTCCTAGGCATCTGCAGGACAACTCACACATCTTAACAGGAAGGAACCTGAATACTGGGTATAATGCTTCTTACATGTCTGATCTTAAGCTTCATACCATAAACTAGAGGCACTATTTTGATTTTTTCTTCTTTGAAAAATGTACACGCACAAAAAATGATGTGTCATATGGGTAGAACATCCAAAGTGGCAGATTAGCCATATTCTCTACCAAAACCATCTATCCTAAACTTTTAAAAGAAAACACTTGAGTTCCAGTGAAAGGGTCTTTATCTCCTTATTACAAATTTCTCTAATCCACTTCCCAAGGGTTCCTAGGCATCTGCAGGACAACTCACACATCTTAACAGGAAGGAACCTGAATACTGGGTATAATGCTTCTTACATGTCTGATCTTAAGCTTCATACCATAAACTAGAGGCACTATTTTGATTTTTTCTTCTTTGAAAAATGTACACGCACAAAAAATGATGTGTCATATGGGTAGAACATCCAAAGTGGCAGATTAGCCATATTCTCTACCAAAACCAGCTATCTTTGAGGTCAGCAGGAACTTGTTCTTCTGCAGCACGCTGCAGAGGCTCTGCATGTGTCCACACCTCACCTGCCAGGGCAGTCTGCTCACATTTTGCTCCAGAACTGACTTGTGGGGCATTGCTCACATCCCATTCTGCTCAGTGAGAAAAAAATCCTGTGTGTCATTGGAGCCAGGACCTAAGTAAAAGGGCTCCATTACCATTGCAGCATGTGTTTTGAAAGCCAGCCTGAAGCCAGCACATTTTTCTGACTTAAAGAAATGTTGACTCCTATCTTGAGGGCAGAGGGAACACACATTAAGTACCACCAAATGAATTATTAATTGCTGAGGTAAAAGAATGAGGCCAATTTCATCTTGAACTCCACCAGGACCCCTCAGGGCTCCCTGTAAGATATTGATAAGATGGACATCAGATTTTGGAGCATTAATATATTTGCAGAATTAGCCAAAGTGAAATTTAACTATCATAAGTGCAAATTTCATGGTGTAAGAGACAAACATTGCTAATTTTTTTTACTGTCTGCATGAAAGCGGTCCTTCTGTGATACAGAACAAGCAGGAGCAACATTTTGGTCAACCAAAAATGAGTGAACTGTCAACAAAACCTAAGTCAAGAGAAATGGGAGAAAGAGCTTACATTTTGCTGGTGCCTGTGAACCAAGAGGGGGCAGTGAGATATGTTTAGTTTTAGTCTTAATGTGCATTTCATCAAGCTGCCAGAGAAATCTTGAGGTTTTCTTCTCCCTCTCTGATTTACTTCCCTCTACAGAATCACTGTGTAAATCTCCGATTTTAGCTGCCTTGGAGACACAGTCACACAACTGGGAAATGATCTATTGCCTAAGAAAGGTAGTGTATCATGAAAGCTAACGTATCTAATATACTCCTGAGTATTTGATTACAGCTTACAAATATTTAGGGATGCTAGGCCAAAGTTTACTGATGGATCCTGCCCCGTAGTTCTCTCCTTTTTCCCTAGAGCCAATCCACAGCTTTAGCCCTGCAGTACTGTCTATACAGTAGAAAATAAAAAAAACCAATGATCTTTCTCTCGTTCTTTTCCTCAAAAAGTAAAAGCCTGACTATTTGCTACACTCAGATTTAGTACACTTTTCATGTTTGCTGACAGCTTCCAGATACAGGAAAGCAAAGACAAAAAGACAGTTCTGAGTGCAATAGGTCATTGTACTCATACCATCCGCATGCTATTCCTTTCATTTTTACCTCCTCCTTGCTGGGTATGAGCTTGCTAAAGCTTCTTCAACTTGGGGTTGACTGCTGGTAAGAGCTATACAAGCATAAAGGTAATTTGTACGTGATCCAGGAAAGAAGCAAGCCCATAGTCTGCAAATCAGTGGTAGTTCTCCCTGCTTTGTGGAATCACAGAACACCCCAGCATCTCCTGTGTTTGCTTCGTGCATACACTGGGTGCAATGAGAAATGCCAGAAAATAAAAAGTATTGACAATCCAAATGGAGAAGATGGAGCAGTTTTATTCAAGTCTGCCATCAGTGATAGGTGAACTACAGAGAAATACATTTTGCAGTAAGATTCTTTATCCAGCAAGAAGAGACAATAATCTTTCCCCAATTCTTACCACAGAGCTGGGGCCTGTTCAGCAATTACCAGATTAACTTGCTATCAAAGTAGCTTCTGTGTTCCAACATTAACATTTTTTCATGTAAAAAACACACGACAAAGCCAAAATCAAAAGCAACAAGTAATTTACCATAGGACAAGAGTGACCAAAAGGTTGAATATGTCTTCAGACCAGACACTGGAGATCAGTGGCTTAGCCACCCCAACAGCCTCAAGCTACATCACAGCAAGTTGGTTTACAAGTAAGTCTGGCTCATGGTCTCATTTTGTGAATAGAGTTTACTGCTTTGTATATTGCCAGTCTAGTATCTTTCATTAGCATTACAATCATTTGAAAAGATTTTACAGTGTACTTAAGTACCTGATAGCAAGAGCTATGTGGAAGGAAGGGAAGATGAAGAAAAATAAAAAAACTTTATACATAAATGATCAGGAGAAGACATACTGCAGGGAAGATTTTTCCTCTAGGGTATAAACAAAACACCAAAGAATAGTTCCCAAGAGGTTAAAAGGAACTGAAGCAGGCAGATGGGATTGTAAATAACCTCACTGACATATTTGTAGAAGAGAGATGAACTTCAGATCTCAGTCACACATACAGAAAACTCAGCCCACAGACCTCTTCTGCTCTGTCCCAGAATCCAGAAGGATGAGGCACAAACAGAACCAATGAGCGAGAAGAGAGGGGGAACTTCATATGGAAAAGATTTGGTCTATGTCTGAAGAGGCTCTATATTCATCAGAGGAGCACAATCAAAATCGCATCTCATGACTGCAGAAGTAATAAAGGAGAACAGATTTTGCCACAGAGCAAAAATGAGGAGGCCTCTCTATCAGCTCTGGCCCACTGGGAGAAGTCAGATCTTTCAACTAGCAGTGAAATTCAACTCAGTTAAAGAAGGACCCTAGGCACTCACAATGCCTGTGTTCTGGAAGTTATCATAAGAGAATTGCTGGGTTTTCAGGCACACTACGAACACTCTTTGTTTGTTGTGGAGAATTACATTATTTTCATGCTCTTCAGTGTACCGGTAGCATTTACTAAGCAATTACACCTATTAACATGATCTAATTCCTTGCTTCAGAGCTCCAGTAGCTTAGAGAGCTCACAAACGATTTTTCCCTCTCCTCAGGAGCTGCCTTAGAGCAGAGTGGTATTCCAAGATGACACACCTGACACTTGCTCTGACTGCTATATTTTATGGAAATGTCTTAAGGCAGACTCATTGCTGATCTGGGAAAAAGAAAATAACTTTCCACTTAACAAAACCTTCGCCCATCCTTCCCCTTACTCTGCAGCTTGGGCATCTTGCTCCTGTTAACTCTTAGCTGGTAGTAATTCTGGTTCTTTGGCCCCATTACCATCTCCCGGGCACACTGAGGCAACTACTGAAATGTGTTAAATATTAAGAAGTAGCAAAGATTTTTAAAAAATTATCAGTATTTTCTTAGAAGAAAGAAGAACTGACAGCTTACCATTAGAAACTTTCAAAAACATACAGATCACCCTCAGTTAAAAAATTAATATAATAATTAATATAATAAGAGCTCATACTTTTTTTTCTTACAAAGAACACGTTTGTCAATAGTCTGATTTTAGGACTCCTAGCATTATAAGACAGCCCTAAACAAAATCTGTTATTGGTGTTATCACTCAACACTTGGTGAGGACTCTCTCACACGCCAGATGAGCATGTCCAACCTTTAATGATACTGTTCTATCTGTCTTCTGGCCATTTTGACTAGATGGCTTTACAATCTGTGATAAAAGCTTCTATCAAATGGTCCATTTGAATAATCCTGGGTAACACTTGCCTACATCTTTAAAAGTATAGCATAGAGAGAAAGATATAGGTTACAGTAAAATAGAAGTTGTAAAGGATAAAACAGTTGGTTTATCACTCTCAGAATAAGGGTGATAAACCGTTATTGCTTGATGCTTCTTCCCAGTAAAAAATAAACTCTCCTCACATTATCTTGAGCACTTCATTTCACAGAACAAGTAAATAAAAGTGGATTAATCTGCTATTATAATTGCCAAGCACCCCACAAATAAATCATTAACCTCTGTTAATACAGAAAGGACATGGGTAAGTTTATAATGACCTCATGTCATATGAATAATGATAATAATAATAATTCTAAAAATTGCCATAAATATAAGATGTATCTTGTGCTTGTCATTGACACTTTCCTGATCTTAATTATCTTCTGGACTTAATCCTCTAATTTATCAAAGGGACTTTTGGCCAAATGGAACTTTGAATTAGTAAAAATTGAAAGTGATTAATCATTAGGTTAATAAGAAAGAGCAGAATAAATTGGAGAGTGTGTTTTTTAAGAATTAAAATTATATCAGTAATAATAACTTGCAATAACAAATGTTTTTACACTAGCATACATTCAGTAATTTATATCCTTGTCGTGTGGTTTGTTTTAAGCTTATTGGACCTCGAGAGACTCAAGCAAGCATTCAAACTGCTATTCTCATTTCTGTTTTTCCCACAAATTCAGAATTCAGAGTTTGAATTAAATAAAAAAAATTCTCCTTAGTGTTGGTAGGGCAAATATTCACTTTGGTCTGTGTGATACAGCAGCAGTGCTGTTGAAAAAACAAATCAAAATCAAACCCACATATATGAAGAGATGAGAAATGCAGCATGTCAGAAATTCCATAGTTCTATATGGGAGGCATTAAAAGCAAGGACCCACAGAACTCCTGACCACAAACTGAACTGAAAATACCAGGTAACTTACCTAGACTAGAAGATTTTTACCTACCATCCCAATACTGGTTGGGGATACTGCACAGTGTGAGTTTCTGTACTTCCTTTTTCATTGAAAGCACAGAAATATCTTCCAGACATTATCACTGGGGAAGGTGTTAAGCTGCTAACCACACCTTGGCACAGTTTGTTGTGAAAAAACCTAAAAACTTTCCTATTTAGATTGGATATTTTATCACTGTGATTTGGCCCAGGATTCCTGTGAAGAAGAGGGGAAGGAATTGTGCCCTTTTATTAGTTCTAGATCAGCCACTTGGTGACAGCCACACCATGACCAGTGCTGTGTCCACAGCTGAAGCAAGCTGTGGCTTCTTTTCACTCTTCTCTCTCCCTCCTCAAAGGTAATTTTCAGTGCGGGTAGTGATATAAAATGAATTAATACACATTTTATGGATAATTTTAATAATTATGCCAAAGCAAGAAAACATCCAACTGCAGCTTAAGAAAGGTAGGAACTCTGGGAAGAAGCTTTAATACTTCCGTTACCTATTTGCTACATGCATTCTACCTGTCATGAGCTGAATTTCAAAAATTAAGTATTCTTGAGCTACTTGAAAACTCCTTTTGTCCAGAGATGTATTTATTCTTATTAGAGATAAAATGAATGGGAAAATAACAAACAAAGCTTTTAATTTCTTGATGCAAGGGTCACATATTAGAAGACAGTAAGCAGAGCACTAACATCACAAATTACTGTAAATTGAGTACCTAGGTGTAATTTTCTTCTCATTCTTTCCTGATAGATACTAGCTTGAATTTTATTACATTTTGTGTACTAAAGTGGAGTTGAGAGAGACTAAATATGCAGCTCCCTGAAGGAAGCACACAACAGGCAGGATGGGGAAAGAGGTTACTGAGGTAGGTTGTAGGAAACCACCAGCTAAAAGCACACCAGGAAAATAACAAATGAGTCACTGTTCCTGATCATGCCATTGATTTCCTATAGGACTTTTAAAAAGTCATTTACAACATGGGTTTTTGCTAAGAATTTTGGTGTGTGAACACTTGAAGAGCCCCAGTTTGGACATAAGTGCAAATTAGTTTGTCATTACTGGAACTAGCAAATAACTTAGGAGAGAGGTCCCCAGCTTAAATGCCTCTATGCAAATGCAGGCAGCACAGGAAATAAGCAGGAGGACTTAGAGATGTGTGCATGCCTGCAGGGCTGAGATCTTATGGCATCACAGAGACCTGGTGGGATGGCTCCTACAACTGAAGCATCAGAATGGAGGCTTATAAACACTTGAGGAAGGACAGGCAGGTTGGATGAAGCTTTGTGCAGCCTGGTCTAGTATGAGGTGTCCTTGCTCATGGCAGGGAACTTGGAACCTGATGATCTTTAAGATCCGTTCCAACATTAACCATTCTATGATTTTATGACAAAAAGAAAAAAGATGTCACATTTAGCACATCACTGACATTACAGTGCAGTCCTTTTCAGAGATGTAGCTTGTTCCTCCATTTTAGTGTTATAGCATGCAGTAGAATGGTAATATCTCCTCTATGGGTAAAAAGCAGTAAGTTACTGTGTCAGGTTCCTGCAGTCCTCAGTGCTAGGAACAAAGAAGGGTATGGCCAAAACCTGCTGCATGCCTGCTGTTCTGACCTGGCAGACTAGCCCTCACTAGTCCCAGACAGCCAGGGGCTGTGTGAACATAAAATTTTCTCTGCAATTAGCCAGGCATTTTACAATTGCAGAATTTTGGGATTGCTTTGAATATACCAAGTGGTATAATCTACAGAAATAGTTTGAAAATATCTCAGATGCCTTTTATTGTAAGAAACATATTTTATTTCCATCTGAAATCTACTTCTTGCTCTAATTATCTTGTGTCTTATTCTTACTCAAGAAGCAGTACATATCAATGGTCTGAGCAGCAGAAAGCATGGCCTACAAAATTTTGATCTAACCAACCCAGCACAATGAATCCTCAGGTCATCTGTTGTGATGCTTCTGGTGACTAGGGACCAGATCTTTTTGATACACACATGGCTTTGAGTATCCCATCTGAGGAGGATACATAGACATCTCATTTAGGGAACTCAATGCTAGATAAAGAAACTATCATCTCTGCCTGAAATTAGGTAAGAAGTTGTTTAAGAAGGAGATACAGTGATATGCGAAAGAGGGAAGAAAATAAGTGTAATGAAATACATATTAGAGTAGCAGATGGATCATCTTTTGAGTGGCAGAGTCCCCAGTTGGTTCTTAAACTCTACTGCTCCATTTTTAGGATCTGGTTCAGTTGTGCTCTCATCTTTAGAGCCTGCTGCTTCTCCTTTGCTAGGGAAACATTATGCAGTGCACAGAAAGAGGCAGTGAAATAACCCCATGCAAACAAGTTAAAAACCAACAAATAAATAAATTATCCAAGTTCTGCATTTAACCATGGCCATGTTTACTCATAGGCTGGAAAAGGTGAGCACAATCTGGATCCAGTTTTTCTATAAATTGACCTCCAGGCTCAGTTTTAGCCTGCACACAACATCGTTGCCTGCATATAATTTCCCAGTGTGTTTCATCTGGCAAAGATGCTTTCATTCCCACTATTGTGCTATATACAGTTAAACACCTGCTACATTCCCCTCTTGGGGGTGACTGCATTTCTGTCATGGTGAAATGAATCCCCTAACCTGGGTAATCTGTAATCAGCTGTTCCTCTTTCAAAATGGAAGGTGATATACAAATGTAAATGGTATCATAGTGCCTGCCTTTCACTTACTCTTGCAAAATGCAAAAAAAGATGTTTTTTTACAATACATTTCATCTACCAAAAAAACACTTTATAAGACTTCTTTTACCTTGCTGCTGTCACGTATTAGCATCTAAAGCAGAAAAGCCCTCTGTTGCTAATTTTTAAATAATGAACACACTATTCCTTCTCAAAACTGTCACCTGCTATAGATTTAATCAGTTTCAGTTTCATTATGGTAATGCTTTCTGCAATGAAACAGGGTTTGGAAAGAATTTGTTACCCAGGGAAAAATGATCTTCTTTTCAGTGGGATCCACAGCATTAAAAACATCCTAGCAGCATATGCCCTCCGATATATTTTATCGAATGCTAAATGTTAGAAATGTACATAAATAAAATTCTGGATTGTTTTCAGCTTCCCATTGAAGTTCTGCCTCAGAAGCATTACTAGGGCAGACTGCCACATATAGAGAGAGTAGATACACTGTCAGAAAGGACACAATCTTGTATTGTCTTTTCCCTTTACCAAGTGGTTGCACTCAAACGATGCATGGCTGCTGGCACCTCAATAAACAATGAAGCAGACACTGGGGAGGTCCTTTTCTTTCCCCCTTCCTAAATCATCTTGCACTTTCCCCTTCACTAGTTAGTCATGAATATTGTCACAGCAGATACACCTGAGACTCCTCTGACCTTTAGTCTCATTCACAAATTAATTTTCCCTCTTTTAAATTTCGTGATAGTTTCAAAAACATCCTTCAGAAGAGCACCTTATAGAAAATTAGGTATTTGCATGGATGCTGGTTGCTTTGCTGGAAGTTCTCCGTGATGCTTATGGGTCTTCTTCACCCCACTTCCTCACCCAGATCACTCTCGCAAATGGCAATATCCAAATACTTTTGGCAAATCTAAAACCCAACCACATATTCTCAAGAGAGAGAAGGACGGTAACTCTGAGACTATAATGAATATTTGAAATCCTCTTACCTGTCATCACAGCACAACATCCAGGGCAGGACAGAAAATAAAACTACCGCTCACTATTGTGCCAGTGCCTGGCAGAGTGATTGAGGATAAAACATCTCATTTCACTCAATTCCTCTTTTCTTTGTCCTTGACATGGGAGCAATAATTCCCATATATTTCAGCCCATTTTGAGAGTATAAGATCAAAGAAGCTCTCAGGAACAAAACAGTTCCTACATCAACAATTGAAAACTTTAAATCAATTAAACAAAAGTCTCAAAATATCTTTGGCATAAAATGTTTGTTGATAAACAGGAAATAACCAGATTGAAAATTAAAGTGTTTCTGGCTCTAATGAAATATGCCAACATCTCAAGTGTGATGGGGTAGATGTGCCTGCAAACAATGAGATATTTTTGTTGCTGGAACTCTCCTTCTAGCTGAGACATCACACAAAGTGCTTGACATGTGTAACCAAACACCTACACAGGAAACCAGGCATTGCTGTATGACATAATATATTTAGCCTCTGCTGAATTGGCCTATTCAGACAAAAAACAAAACGGATCAGAAATCTCCTTATTGTATTGAATGCCAGTAAACATCAGCCATTTTAAGCAAATTGACAAAAGGAGGCAGCAGCACTGTCACATCACCATGTGCCATGTTTGCACTATGGCATTCATTGTAGACTGAAGTGAGGGGTAAGGTGATTGCCAACATGTTAATCAATTCCAATGCACACTTTTGGAAAAGCACCTCACTCTCCTTTTTGATCTGAGAACTGCTGAAAACATCAGTGTGTAACCAAACTTCTAAAAGAATGGAAACGACTGTGGAAGCAAAGACATGCAAGATCAGTTTCCTTCCTTGTATGACCAGCGGGCAATCTACACAAATAAGGGACTCAAATACTTAATATTTACCCTATCTCCTTTACATAATGACTCAAATATTTTTTTATGCTTTTTTCTCCTGCCACCTTCTAATTTTTAATTATTAGCCCTCTGAAGGAGGGCTTCTCTTAGCTTCTCTAAAGGAGAAGGACGGCCAGAGAGAAACATGGCACTAGTGTGCAACAGCATGACTGGGAGTGTCCTAATGAGCAGTAGTAGGCAGCAGTATCTGCCTCTCTAGATCCAGAAACAGAAGGTAAAACCACGTTGCTGAATAATTCTTTGTTCCAGATGACAAAGCAGTACCTCCTTTCTCCTCCTAGTCTCCTCCCAGTCACTTAAGTGGCCAAGAGGGGCAGCACCCATTACACAGACTGGTTTCTTAAAGAAGGCAGGAATTCAAAAGAAGCCACATATAAGGAACAAGGAAAGCTGACCAGAAGGTGGCCTCCTCTGGATTTGGCACTGCTGGCTCTATTTCTGCCATTGCTATAGTGAGCTAAATACCTTTTCCATTCCCTCTGGTTCCCTGCAAAAGCTCCTCTCCTTTGGAAAGCTCCCCTTTTGTTCTTTCATGCACATAGCCTTCCTCAGATAAGCAATGTTCTTAATGCTGCCAATCAGATGCTTGTGTTTTAGCATGAACAAACACCTTCCCTGCCATTACTGCAGTTCTCTGAGCTCACATTTCTCCTTGATGGGGTGGTAGCAAAGCCAGTGCCTCTCTTTGCTGCAAGTGCACTCCCAACCCTTGGGCAGCTGCTAGTAAATGCTGAGGAATTTCCAGCTCTACCAGCACTTCTGTCTCCACAGTACTCCACATTCAGATCATGGTCTGTGAGTAAAGCATTTCTAGTCAAGCCACTTCTCTGCTGCAGATACATCTCTATGGGCATCTTTACTCTTCTCTCACCCTCACTACTGCATTGATGACAGTAGATTTCTTTCAAGGGAGATAATAGCTTAACAGCCTTCGAACTATGCGATATGTATGAGTTCCACCAAAAATGTGGCCCTTTGTCAGACAAAGTGAATTATCATAGAATCTTCCTCAGCACCAAATACCTCTTCCAACATGATGCAGGTTGTAAGTAGTGATACAGCATAGGTTTTCCTTTCAGCTTAAATTACAGAGAGCCTTATTTTCTGTTTCTAGTTGTCCTCACTGCTTATGACTCATTACTAATCAAACTGCTTGCAAATCTAGTAGTCTTCAAAACTTATATGCAATACATAGTCATGCCAAAATTCTAAATACACAGTTACTTAAAATATACTCAGGCATCTATAAATCACAGGAATAATACTGATCCCTAGGTAACTGTATGAATGTGTATGACTCCTCTGGAGATTACATATGGCTCCAAACTCATTTCCCAACATTATTTATACTCACAAATGGACTTCCACTAAGTAGCAGGGCAGAAATCGTATGTCTGTAAAGGAAGCCCAAATGTCCTTGCTCTCTACCTCACAAAAATTTTAACCCACACAATGTGTTATTAATGATCTAGTTCCATATAATAGTAAAAAGTTTTTTTAAAAAAGCAAAACTGTGAACCAGGAGAGAGGACCTGGTTTCACTTTTTTCTGTGCTCTCTATTTCCCAGCTTCTTTACTTGCCTTCTTGTAACAGAGTAGCATTCATTGCTTTTATATACCTCAATTTCTATACCTTTTATTTATCACTTGTGCCATACACTGGTATGAGTTTTGTACCAGTAAGACTGAATGCATTAAAAATTCCTTACTCCTCACTTACATCACATTCTTATCCTCAGTTTGCATCCTCTTAAATGTTACAAATATACAGAGAAATACAGACATGCTGCAATTTTCCATGCCAATGGTAAAACAGAAGCAAAACAATTTTGTTTATATGTGGAGAAAATGTCTCCTAAAGGATACCTTTACACTGATGCTTCAGTGTTCTTTTAGGAGTTTTTTACCAACACCTTCCATTCCCTCAATTGCTCAGTTGGGGTCTGTTTAAAATAAATAACTAGCTACTGCAAAGTAGGGTTTTGTATTTAGCAACACTGGATTTTAATTATCTCTTCCTCTATTCCTCTTAATTTTAACTAGCTTATTGTTTATCTTGATAAATTGACTGTGCTTTTCTCCATTTATGTTATCTCTCTAGCTAATAATTATTATGCAATAGTTTCTACTTGTACTAAAATTTCTTGTTTGACTTCCCCTGTTACTAATTACTTTTAAACTCTCTTCTGCGGAACATTTCTTCTCCAATAGGATCCAGCTTAACAGTCTGCGTAAGCAACGTCATGCCATAACTGAGATGAAGCTGTATTTTGTTCCTCAGAGAAACAAAATACCTTCCAAAATTTCTGGTTTGACCTTTAAAAGAAAATTTGCTGCGAATTAAAGGCATGCACTATGAACTACACACAAATTTATAGTCGAGATGACTTGCCTCATCTGTACAATACAGCTTCCCAGTTGTTTTGGCAGCAGCCTGAATATGCAAAACAAGAAAATCATCTGGACATCTTTTTAGTATCATCAATTAAATCACTTCTCCACAGATGCAGGGGCTCAGGGGCTCCACCTCAGCAGGACTGATCTCACTCTGCCACTGAGAACTTGTTCATCCCACAGAAACAAATTTTACTTCCTGCAGTTTGGAGAAGGGTGCTGCTGAGTTGCTTCTGCCCCCAGCTATGTTCTTTCTCTGCCCAAAGCCACCATACAGACTTCAAATGGATGGATTGCCTTTGTCCCTCCTCTTAATAACAGCTTTGGTCCAGTTTTCAGCTTCTCTGTGATTCAAGTAAATTTGCCCATCAAGAGATTGAAGGGTGGTGTTTTCTCTGTTCAGCTCTTTTGAGGTAAAGAAAAGTATCATTACCCTGCTTTCATTATGGGTTAACTCTCCATGTGCATGTACTATATGTTACAGCAAACACAGGCATACTTTGCCTTTACTTCTGTTGCTCTTTGTACACAAATAACCTTCTCAAGAGTCTCTACTTTGCATCTGTACTTTGCCAGAGTCCCTAGGAGAGCCACTGCACTCCAGCAAAATGTAAGTAAGACTATTAACCTTGACCATATGGTATGTTTACAATTAGAACCAGGGATATTCCTGAGGAAAGCACAAACTTATGTGGAGCAAAAGGTAAGTACATACTAGATACACCCTCCCAAGCTGATGATAAATATGATACTGTCCTCTTGGAACAATGTTTTTTGTGAATACTTAAGGCAACTGCTGTGGATGAACACCATAAATTTTGCCAGCTTGGAAAGGGACTACAGGAAACCTGCAGAACATGACACTGTAGTTTCAAGGGAGCTTGTTGTCACATATGGGGTCTGGAAAGATGGCAGACAAAATTATTTGAGATGAGCTTACAGAGAAAAACAATTACGCTTCACATTAGAGAGGGTTTACTGCTCAAATCAGACTTGACTCTACAAAAGCTAAAGCCATTGCTAGTTGACTGAGTCAGCAACAGCAGAACTGAAAATGTTAAGTCAGGGTACAGCAAGCACTGTTCAAGCTGTACAGACATTCCAGGTGGGGGTTTAAAGTGCAGCCTATGGAAAATTTCAATACTGCAGACACATACTCAGCAGACTCCAGATAAACAGGGAAAACTTTGCTACCACTGTCTCTCCACACTATATATTAGAAATTATGCTGAATGTTCTGCAAGAGAAATCCAGTGACAACACTGCATGAAATTGGACATTTTATGAGAGGATGTCCTAGTGCTCCAAAGGAGAAATAGGTATGTGAAATTACTTATGCCAGAGGTTCCTGTTAGGAGTGCTGATAGAAATAGCTTCTAGATTCACTGCACACATAGCTACATATACTGTTAATGTTGCTGCTGCGTCTGGAGAGCCACAAGCCAGTGAATTGATGCCAGTCATGAGCTCTGCAGTCTCTATACTACCCAAATCTCCTCATTTGCAAAAAAAATTGGAATTTTGCCAGTTACAGACCTGAGCTTCTGCTTGGTTAGCTGCTTGTAAATACGACTTTGGATTGTGCAGCTGCTGAACACACTGCTGTATTTAGCAGCAAGGCTAAAGGCAGACAGTTTCCTGTACTGAATATGTAAGCAATAAATAGATAGATTACTTCAGCACAACAAAGGCTTCAGTTTTATCTGACAGTAAAACCAGTGTTTTATTTATAAATTCTGAGAGTACTGAGAAAGTATTGTGCAAAACATTTGTTTCCAGATTTCCACCATGATACAATAAACTGTATCACCCGTCATTTTCCATGAGAGGTACTGCATCATGAGAGCTTGAAACAAATGTACAGAATGACATTATCAAAGAAAGTGAAACTTCTGACTGGTGCTCATCAATACTGGTGACAAGGAATAAGACTGGAGAGACTTGTCTTTGCATGGACTTGAGAGCTAATCTAAGTTATAATGATTGATAGTCATCACCTGAACACACAGAAGCTGTATTTGCAGAACTCAATGGTATAAGGGGTTTCTCTACCCTTGATCTACAGTATGGATGAAGAATACCATGGGAGGAGAATGGAGACCTTGCAATAGTTAATACATGCTGGATTTTATCCCTATTTTGTTCATGTGCATCAACAGGTATATATCTATGCTCATTTCTTGTCACAGAATGATGCTTATGATTCTCAGCTATCAGCCTTGCAGTTATACTCGACTGGAGGAGCAGAAGCTGAATTTTACCAAATTCCCCATCAGCGGATAGGGAATGTCTTTGTTTTTTTCTGGGCACATGAAGATTCTCCATGGAGAGTGAAACCCAACCTAGAAAATGCTATTCTCCTTGAGGAAGTCCCATCACCACAAGACCCACATTTCTAACTCTTGCATCTCAGCATGAGATATCCTGTCTTCAGTGATTTTCTCCATAGAGTTATTACAAGCACTAGCTCACAGAATCTCACACTTGTTTTTGACAATGCTGCATTAGTAGTTTCAAAAGACTTGAAAGGCAGTTTTGCAAGAGCAGTGAAAGCACTTGTGTTACGTATGGTTGTAACTAAAAATGCTGCAGGATTCTGAGACTGATACATTATCTACCCTGCCTCAAAAGCAGATACCATTGTATTGGCGTACTTAGATAATTCACATATTTGAATACTTACATAATGTTACAGAATGCATGTACTACAGAAGAATGCAGAAGTAATGTTTGTGGTCTTAGATTCAAACACCTTTCACATCACTCTTCTTTGATCAATCAGAAATTACTGGGGTGAGCAGGGATGTGAACTGTCCAATGATCAAACTGACCTGCATGGACGGAACCAAAATCATTATGACTTTCCTTGTTTGTGCCTTATCACTCACTAGAGGCCCGAGATGATGACTTGGTATCATCAGCTGCAGAATTACCAATACACTACCAAAGCTGCAGAAGAGC
>NW_009953797.1:3240192-3336981 GCF_000747805.2 Chaetura pelagica
GGTTTAAAGGTGCTTGTTTAGTGGCTAAGATGAAAAAAATGCTTACTTTCTGTCCTTAGCAATCTGAGATGACACTGCTCCTAAGGGTACTACTACAACACTTCAGAATTCAGAATTTCTTTATAACATGTGTGATTTAAAGTAATTGATTTACTATTCCTTACTGCTTAAGCAGCAAATCTCTAAAACCCAGTACTAATAATTATTTTCTTCACAGCTTCATGGCACAAGGACAGAAGTGCCTATCACACAAAGGAGTGTCCCCTGCTCTGTGTGATATCGGAGCTGATCCTAAGGAATAAGGTCTGCCGCTTCCATCTGCTCCTAAGGGGACTTGTTGCCCCTGGGAATGAGGGAAGGAGATGGGATGTTGCGTCCAACAGCTTCACCTGTCTGTCCCCAGATATAACAGTATGCAAGGAGTAGGATGCTGTTCTGCTCATGGGACTGAGCAAAACACATGGACCTTTTTCTCAGGGCTTTGCAGGTGCTGCCAGCTCCAGATGAAATTCTGATCAGAGGGAACAGTGCAGCCCCAAAGCTTCCTAAGGACTAAGCCAGTGCTCTTCACAGGCAGAGCAGGAGCAAGAAACTCCTCTAAGCAGCATTGTGACAAGTGCTGTAGTATGGCACAAGGTCAGTCATCTGTGTTATCATGTAAATCAAAGAGAATTATTAATCATCTGCTCATATGTGCTCATGCCTGGGAAGTTTAACAAAGACGCAGAGCAGTAAAATTAACTGAGGAAATGAGAGCTCAGTTGCATTTAAATTAGATCTTAGTTACATTTCAAAACATAACGGATGCCCAGAGCAATTGGCTGCCTTCCTCCAGCTGTCACCTGCTGCTCCACTCCAGCAGGTGTCCCTGTGATACAGGGTACCCCACAGGGGACCTGGAACCTTTTTTCTCAGACACAGGTGGCCTTGGGTGTTCAGTGGCACTTTCAAGTCCTGCTACATTCAGCCCCAGCTGCAACATGGGAGAAGGCATTACAGAGAAGCTGAGAACAGGCAGAGTGAGTTTTGCCTTATAATTTGCCTCAGTAATTACCTCCATGCTGGAGCAACAAGGGCTCTTCACACTGCTCTCTCTGAACAGCCTCATAATAATAATAAAACTTAATTACTATTAAGAAAATATTAATAACAATTAATAATTATTATTTAAATGTCTTTAGTCATCTGCCTGAAAGTACGTGTCATGGTAATACAATCACCTGTAATGAAAGTGCCTGCAAGACACTTGTGGCCAGTAGGGCACTTTGTGTCAGCTATGACATAATCCCCACACCCATTTGGTAAGGAGAGCTGCTCAGGAAGGACCAGGCTGCTTTGGTTCAGGGAGCTGGTCCAGGCAGTCCATCTCTGCTTCACCCAACAGCAAAGAGATTAAAAGATAACTGAATTCTCCCAACATCTCCAACTATACTCATTCTAAACAAGGCAAAACTGTAGTTGCTTAATCCATAGTTTGCACATGTACCCTTGTGTGTATGTGCCTGCCTCTTGTTTGGAGCAGTTGCCTACTTTTTGGCTGTGCTCATCCCTAAATGCATTTCATCAGCAAAGCAGCAGAAAATAGAGCTCATTAAGTCTGGTATATATGCATGGTTAGGCTGCAAACAGGATCAGGCAGGTTAGTTGGCTCTTCTTGGCTTCTGTTTCCTGATATGTCAATTAAGAACAGCAAGACCTGCCTTCCTGCAGGTTGAAAGGTTTGGTTTGGGCACAGACAGTAGTACATAAAGCAGGCTGAGATCGATGCTGCCTTTGCAGCTGCTTGCTGCATGCACTGGCTAGGGATGCTGCCTCAGCAAGTGTAAGCACTGGCATGTGAGCCATAAGGTGCCAAGTTCTGGCAGCATAGAATTTGTTGCAAGTGCCTCAAGTATAAGGAACTACAGAAATAAGCAGTATGTTCATATTAGATGTGACATACTTACTTCTTTGGTGTTGAGGAAGAGACCTCACTTACAGATACAGCAACAACAACACGGGGAAAAGGAACTATGAACGTAAGGCTAAATATAAGCCTAGAAGTAAATCAACTCATCCCTACCAGCTCTTGGGCCTCAGCTGCTGTTACATGCCTAATGAGGTCCAATCATGCCAGCTGGAGTATTGGCCCACGGTACTGAAAAGAAGTAGGAAAAATAATGAAAAAGAGTCTTTTAAACCTACTATTTTTTTTTTTAATTATTTTTTCAAATAAGAAAAAGGATTTAAGCATAGATGTTTTTTTGCCCAATTTTAACATACAGCTTTTACACAAATAGAACATTTCTGAGAAAAGCCTCTGCTCAAGGGATTCTCCTCTGCCCTGCTCCTCCTTCCTCCTTTGGGTTGATAGAACCAAGTTCAATTTATTTGTCTAGGAAGAACCATTTTAAGGTTCTAGGATATTTTTTCTGTTATTAGAGGGGTTCCTATATTTGCCATGAGGTCATGTACCACATGACCCAATGACATGAAAAAATTATTTACTTGTCCAAGCTGCCATGCAGTCTTCTCTATGCATTGTGATAAACATACAAAAGATGAAGAAAGGAAAGTTTTGCTATCTCTGTCACTTCACAGCCACTCGCAAATTGCAGCAATCATCAGCTCCTGCTTGCTTGGTATTCAGGACTTGCCACCATTCCCCCAGCCTCTGACACTGGATACAATCTGCCATTTAGTCACCACGGTAGAGCGTGTTCCTCAAACCATTACAGTGAGCTCTCAAAGCAAAGGGAAAGTTTGCTCATGAATACTAACACAAGACTGTCATACTGACCTGCCTGTGCTCCTGTAACCCAAGAAGAAAAAACCCTTACCCTCCAGGCATCTATTCACCATGTCATGTTTTCTTTACAAAAACTTTTCAAGGTAAGACATCCAATTTACTGCCATTTCTTTCTCTGCAACCTGATAAAAACTGATAACATTTCCAGGCACAAAGATCCTAATGAAATATTCCTATTTCTCAGCACACACAGGAGTTATGCAAGGACAAATAATTCTTTGCCAAACTGTCATATGTAGGGGGACATTATGGTGCTTTGGGAAGCTATGAAAAAAAGAAAGCTGTATTTCATAAAACATCCATATCTCACACAATAAACGGCTCTACAGATATCTGGTCAAAGCCACCTGCAGCTGATTCACAATGTTCTGTCAGTCTAAACTTAGGCAGCTAGAGTATTTTCTCCTTCAAAGACATCAAAGCAATTGATAAAGCACTAGCTGTCACAATAGCCCTAGGAAAAAAATGCATTAGCTCCACCTTAACACAGGAGGGAACTGTGGTAATGAAGGGTTCAAGCAATCAAACAGTCAATGTATAAAGGACAAGGCTTGTGTCTTGACTCTATTCCCTTCTGCTCACTAAAGCAGTCATTTTTTTTTGGCTAATTTTTGAACATAACTCTTTCCATGCCTAGGGAGTCTTACACAGTCTGTTCTTGGTGTGTCTACTCCCTTTTTACTACTCAGAAGCTGGAAACATTTAGTATTCTGAAAAAAACCCAACACAATAACAAACAAACCCCCCCCCCCCAAAACCCAACCCAAAATAACTCAGAAGGCAAGACATTTTCAAGTCTCATTTGCAGTGTGCTTAAATATTGGTTGAAGGCATACACATTATCAACAAACTTGGATTTTGGATTTCTTGCCTGAAGAGGGGGTTGAATTGTGGGTACCTTCTTCGTGTTCATCATCAATTCAAAGGCCTGTGATTTTGAAACCTGCCATATCTGCATTCCTTCTCACGGCCCGAAGGTGGGGCTCTGTGTTGTGAAGCTGATCCCAGTACTTCAATGCATGCCTGGGTATCGCCCCAAACTTTGCTGGAATTTGAGTCTCTCTGACTACCCTGAAGTGTAATTTCAAAGAAATTACATGATTTGTCCTTTGACTGTAGGTGTGAAAGTTTGTGTCCCCAGAGCTCAGCATGCCTACAAAAGGTCAGAGGTGTAACTTGGCTGAGCAGTATAGGTCAGCCTGGCATGTCTGGAGCTTATAATTGGTCTGGATGGAGTTGGTGCTGGACTAGCTCAGGATCACATGAGAGGCTGGTAATGGATCAGCCAAGGATCAGTTCCAGTCTGATCAGAGAGCATATAAAACCTTATGAACTTTCTACTAACCCTGCCCTTACAATTTTGGTTTCATTATACTGTCATACTTACTTGATATTTTGTACATACCTGAATTTCTAAGGTCTTTTTACTGAAGGGTATATTACTTACATAGTTTTGCTGCTGAAGTTGCGTGGAAAGCATGTGTGAAAATTACATACATTAGCAATGTTAATAAAACAATTAATTTTGGTTTTCCCACAACAGATCAGGATTTGACATACGTTTTGTTCAACATACCTTATTTTATGCAAACTACTTTAGATCAGTTAGGTTAAGATGAAAGGTGGGTTTTAAACGGAGCTCTGATCTTATATAGCTTCTGGCAAAATCTTTTTGCTCTAGTTATATAAGTTGACCCAGGTTTGAACACTTCTGAACAGTTTTTTCAGCAGTGCAAGAAAAAGAGCAGTTACAAAATCGGAACGCTGGCTCACTTCTTTAGTTCGGATGCAGGACCCTTACTCAGGTTAATGGATATCATGTGATACTCATGCTGAAATATATGGTAAAGGCTAAATGAATTTTGGAACACATTAAAATTTTGATTAAAAAACAATGAGAAAAGTCATGTTTTTAAAAGGGACAAGATGGTGGTCAGATTGTGTAAGAGGCCTCTCTCCTGAGCAAGTCTTGTGTGGCTTTCCAAAGGCATCCTCCTGTTCCCAGGCAACCAGGGCCACACTCCTGCCTCTGAAACAGTAACCATCATTGCACTTTGCTTATTAATTCTTCAGTAAAAGGAGGGAAGTTTCTATTCCCTTTGATGGCTAATGTACTTTATGGTTCAGGAAACAGCCCTAGGTTTGGTAGTTTCTATTTAGAAGAAGCTCTGACCTAAATGAAAAGATGACTGAGCCATCCAGGACTTGCAGGTCATAGGAGGATAACAAAGTTCTGACTTCTTCAACCATGTGAGCTGGGAAAACATTTTCAGATATTTTTTTTTAATGCCTCCAAAATGAGATCTTTAATTATTATATATATATATATATAATTATTTTTTTTTTTTCCATTTTGAAGCACTTCTTGCTTAAGAGGTAGAAGGAATTTTAGCTTAAATTTGGCAATTATTTTATTTGAAGAAAATGTTTAACTCATTCTGCAGTGTTATTGTTTGTGTATATATATAATTTAATATTAATTTTAAGGCAGTAAAATGCAAGAGCCGATTTGCATTTTCCACAAATCCCTATAAATTTGCCATGCTGTGGAACACTCTTCTACTTTTATTTTAAGCAATTAACTTTTGCTTTCTTCTCATAACATCACCATTGCCCTGTACAAAATAAGGTAATCTGAATGAAGAAGTACCACCATATTCTGGAAAGGGAGAAATGGGACCAACTACATTTGGAACAGATGCCCAGATGACACATTTAGATGATCTATTAATGTATTTTCAGTTTTGCAATAGAGCAGCTGAGATCTAAGTGACTTCATTACAGCCCAGCATTATGAGTAACTGGAATAGGGACTCAGTCTCTTGACTACCCTTCTGGTGTCTTATGGGGCATTCTGCACAAAACTTATTACCTTAGAAATCGCGTGTTCTTATTTATCATGAAATGCAAATACTTCCATTTTTTATTGCAATTTGGGAGCAATGCTGAATGTTTTAGATTGGAAAGCAAACCACGTGGTTAGGTAGAGTTTCTTACAATCACAGCTTTTTTTTTGCCTTTTATGTCATTAACTAAGCTGGGATTTGCTGAGATAGTGATAGGGTGCAAATCATAGTGCCAACAGAGACACATGGTGGTGTTTTTCTAACTATGAGACGTTTGAGAGCCACAGCAAGAAATGGGGAAAAACTTAAGGCAGGCAAATATATTTAAGTTCCATGGCTCAGTTGGCTCCACCCCTTGCTCACAAGCAATAAAGTTGTCAAGGAGGACAATGAGCAGCAGTAGTTCAGAACAATACTAAGACTAATGCTTGCTGATACCAGTTTTCAACAAGTTTTAAATCCATGGTGAAATGTAAATAGGCTAACAAAGAATAAATATAGAACCAATTCATCACCTGGTGTAAATCAGAGAATTCCTACTGAAATATAAGTATATACACAGCCTATGACTTGCGGAATATCTTAAGTAGAAACATTGCCTCAAACAAGGAGCTACAAGCCCTGAGATAAAGTGATCACTTGCTGAAGAGATTTATAGCAGGAAAAGACATTCTGTTTTAATTTACGACAAAGATCCGGTTAAGTAATTTTTCAGTGACAATTCAGTTTGATCATTATTGTGTTGTGCTTTACACAGGCCTACATGAAAAATAAAATAAAAGCTAATTTTAGAGTCCTCAATCAGCCCTGCAGTTAGTGCTAAATCTTGATGAACAGCTCCAGTTATTATCTTCTGTTTTAAAAATATTTTGATAGATTTTCCTATTCTAAAGAACTAAACTGTAAATCATTTCTATATGTTTCAAAGCTTTTTCTTTTAATCAGTATTAAACAAATGAGCTCTGACACAAAGACAGGGAGAGAAAAAAAAAAAATCACTGAGTGACACCAAGTTCTTCCTTTTACTGGAATTTTCTGGCTGGAGAAAGCACTCCCTGTTGCCCAGTATGAACCTTCTTCTGACATAATGCTGCTTCTCCACTGCAGCTCATTCATATTCTTTTTGGCTATCATATCTGTCACAGTAATAGCTAACAGCCTTGACCAACAAGGCATACAGAGCAGGTCCCAAAGCATATTAACACATGCATGAGGGCCTCTCATAGCCAACAAATGGGAATAAGTCCGTCAACTGCAGAATGGTCTCCTGCGGTACCAAGCACCCCGGCAGAATTGGTCTTGTCCACTGCAATAGTCACATGATTGCTGTGCACTACTGAGAATACACACAATAAACACTGACCCCCCTCACAGGTAAGACAAAACATGGCAGAAAATGGTTTTCTAGTTGTTACTTTAATGCTTACTTAGTATTATAGTTCCTCTGTAAAAACCATGTAGTGAAGAGGGTGTTTAGGGTCTCACAGGCCTCAGACACACACATTGTGGGAGATGCACACACATCATCCTCAGTACGAGAAGGGTTGGTGCTCCCCAGCTGGGTGAGCAGAGAGATGCTCACCTCTACCTGCTCTGGTCTCTCCTCACCCCACCCATGTTGAAGGAACAAGGAGGAAGTAAGACAGTCACCTACAGGAAGGAGCTCAGAGGCAGAAGCTGCATGGGAGCTCCTGAGTCCCAACAGGAATGATGCTGAGAATATTCCTCTCTCAGTATCAGTGACATTTCCCTGAAGGCTAGCTCAAGTGGCTCATTTTTTTTCAGGTGCCATTAGCAGCTGTTTAACCCTTCCTAGGCTTTGCACAGGCCACACAGGTGGCTGGCTGCCCAGCAGAGACTGTTCATATCAGCTGGAGGCTCTGGCATCGTCTACTAGCATTAGCTCCTGGCCTTTACTATTTTGTTGTTCTGGCCAATATAGCAGAAAGTTGTTTGTAAGAGAAGGGTAAAGATTACTAAGTTAGGGCATCCCTAATGCTAGTATTTTCATTAAGAGTTACGGAAGTTTTGCCTGTTACCTTGCAATCAGACATGTGCTGGAAGGATGAAGAAAGACTTTAGCTTCTTGCTTCCTCTACTGTGGTACACACTGCCCCAGGACACATGCTGCCAGTGACAGAGACCAGAGGAAAAAAAATACATACATCACTGAGCACCAGGCTTTCCCCTGTCCCATGGGGGCATCTCACCCATCTGCTGTGGCATGGCAGTGCCCTAGACACAAACCTCATTGTGTTCCCCTCAGGCTTTTCCCATGGGATGGGGATGGCTCCTGTGGCCTTAGCACACAACAGTGATAGATGTTGGGTCTGTATTTTGTAACAAGTCCTAAAGGCCCAGAAAGGCTAAATACTTTCTTAATTTTTAGCTGCCTATCATAATGAGAAATCCTAAGTGTCTCTAGAGCATCTGGGGCAGGGAAGAAGGAATAATACAAATCCCCACAAAAACCAAACAGTCAAATCACTGAAGCCAGTTTTCATGTAATTTTGAGATTTCCACTTGGACCATCTCAATTTGTAAACCTTCAATTTAAAAAAGAACACAATAACACCACATTGCCTTTTCACTTGGTCAGCTGAATGCCTGACAAATGTTAAGCCTTATTTGCTTCTTGGCCTTCTATTTTGTCTAGTTTATCCCAACCTATGAAACCTCAAGGACACAACATTATAAACAGCACCACTGGCAAAACTGTCATTCTCAAGAATAACATTTGAGTCATTAAACCACAGAATTTCCAAACCAAATGAAATGCATTTTTACAAAAAGCAGGAACTTCTCTGTTAATGAGAAGGGATGTGGAGAACATTCTCCCCTAGATCATTAATGCCAGTCAAACTGCCAAGGGTTTACATCAGAGACAGTGACGAAGGACATGACCTCTTCTCAGAAAAATCTGATCGGTGCAAGAACACAGTTCTAGCACACTTGTACCTCCTAAAGCAAATTAGCTTATTCACTGAGGGAACTTCAAACTGTGTGACCAACATGGTCACAGCAAATGTGACAGGACTTCACAGGACTATCACAGGATTAAGAGATACATTAGAGTTTCCATATTTTGGACCCTTACTTGCCCTTGGTCTCTGCAAATGGGGGTACAGGAATAATGTGAACAAGGCAACTAGACAAAGCTAGTAAAAGAAAAGAAGCTAGACTTGCCTTCCCTTTTTCTGGTTAAACTGTACAGCTGTGAATTGATAATGAAGTCCTAAAAATGAAAGAGCAGCTGGATCTGATTCTGGAACAATCCTCATATCCAGCAGCACACCATCGCCTTGCCTGTAAGTAGGAAGCAGACCAAAAAACCCAGACAGATCTTGGGATGAAATGCAAGGACAAAGAGCTCAGATCAATGGATGGAGAGACATCTGAGGGAACCGTTTCTTTTCCCTGAAGTTCTGTGTGGCTTTATAATCTGTTAGTGCACCTGCATGTGCCAAAGTGCTTTGTTAATGTTACTCCCTATAGGATACACATTGCCTGAAATATTGAGGGTCAACACAAGATCACCATTTTACGTGCTTATGCTAGAGCCAGAGAGGAAGACAACAATGCTGTTCAGGCTGCAGCATCCAAAATGAGCTTTTTGGGCTCACTGTAACAAATAAACATGCCTATCAAGGATTGGCTCCTACCATTAAAATTGCAGGCATGCTCTGGGTTCATCCTTAACTGCTTGTTGCTTCCTGATAATTCCTTGTGCAAGACAAGCTCCAATCTGTGTTGCAGCATGAATTCATAATTCACTGTGCAGTTCATCCTCTATGGTTTGGTTTTTTAATTCCACTCGCCCTTGATTCTACCCTCTTCATGTGGTTTCAGGGCTTTTCATTCTTCAGGGTTAAAAATTAAGACTTGGACTCCCATACTCACTGCAGTCATTATTAGAACAGTAAGAAATTAAATATAGCTTAGTTTACCTGTTCAGAAATTTCATTGCACTTCCTTCATAAAATTAGCTGATCAAAAGGGCCAAGCATTAGTCATTAAAGAATACCTTAATCTGTAATAATGTGAAAAATATAATGAGCTGTAGAACCTGTGTCTTGAGGTACTCTGGCAACAGAAACAAATGGCATTTTGTCACTCCCAAAATGCTGAATACTGATGTCTGACCAGAGCAAGCTGAGGAACTATGTATTTTTCCCCACATAAAACAGATCACCTTCTCAGTCCTTCTGGAATCAAAAAGTGACTTGAGAAATCACCATCAATTAACAGTCATATCTGAGAGCATCAGACTCCTGACTTGGAACAGCAAATATCGAAGATGACACCTCTGTGACAAGATTCCCTCATGATAACACAGGGACAGCCTGCATGTATTTATTTTTCACTTGTGGGGTAGGGCACCAACTCCTGCTGGAGCTGCTGATGTTCCTACATGTTGTAGACTTGCTGAAGATTAGGTTTCAGCTCCTATTGCCTGCACAATCTGTTCCTGTCTCTGCTGGCAATGTTTCTGCCTCATCTCTTGCTCTAACTGCAGCTTCTTGCACTCCAACTCCACAGATTCAATTTTCTCACCTACTGCTGTATTTTCCCACTGTCTCTATCAGAAACTTGGAGGGTAATGTTAAGCCATGCTGCCCTTTTTCTTTGAAGTGAGAATTTCCCTATTTAGTGTCTTACAATGACTCTTTGACTTTGTTTGGGACTGTCTACCATGTGAACTTTTATTTGTTATCTTCTGCATCTTTCCTGTCCCCTCAATGTACTTACTTCCAACCTGTGGGCAATCATGTAGCATTCTCAGCAAGACTAAGGACACCAGAGGTCTATGAAAAACCATGAGCTAAATGCTGAGGGCCTGCATTTTTTGGGATGTCAGAGACTTTCTTTCTTGGTCCTTCACCATCCCCACATTTTACCACATTCCAAGATAATTCCCTCTAATTCAAAGGTAGCCATGTGACAGTTACATGGCTGTCCTATCCTTCCCCAGCTTTTGGTCACCTTGTTTCTTTTACTTGGTAATATTTCCCTGCTGACAGGATGTACAAAAAGACGTACATATTCCTGCCCCTCTGTCCCTTTGAAGCCAGCACAGAGGTACAGAGGGTATGGCTGGAAGCCCATTGAGCCAAGCAGCAATTCCCCACTGCCACAACCACTCATGCACTTCCTCAAGTCACAGAGGACTGAAAAGAGGACAATGACCCCAGCTGTCTCCTAGGCCTCCTGTCTACAAAATATAATTTGTTTAATGTTGAGAAGGCCCTTTAGTCTTTGTGACAGGTTTTTCCAGGGCAATTTATGGGCTTGTGAGAGACAATTCTAGTACCAGTCAAGTGGGGTAAAAATGCAGAGAAAAAGATAAAAGATAAGAAAGCAACTTCACTCTGGACCTCCAAGCTACGTCCCCATGACTGTAATTAAAAGCAGCAGGTGATTCCTTCTGCCTAGTCACTTCTAACAGCAACTCTCAACAAAACCACAAGCAGCCCTGTAGGCTCACAGCAGGGCTTGCAGCCCAGACAGCTGCCTTGCCCCAGGCCTCTATTAAGTGCCAAACTTTTATTTGACTTAGCCCTGTAGATTCACACTAAACATCTCCAAAGAAGAACATGGTTAGTGTCGAAAAAAGAAACAGGGCCAGAAAGCACCTAGGAGTTCAAATGAGAACAAGCACAAACTTAGAGAAGCAAAGGCAGAATAGCACAGACAGGAATAGACAGGAAGGAAATAACAGCCAATATGCCTGAATGGACTGCCAACAGACGTAAGAGGGATGGCATCTGCTAACTGGGTAAGAGCAGCACTTGCTGCCCTGCAAAGTGGAAGGGGGTGGCTGAGGAGCTCACCTGCACAAATTTTCTTCTTCCTCTGCAGCTCTGTTCCAATTTTCAAGTGAGTGCAGGGCTCCATTACCTGCACACTGGTAATATCCCCACATAACCTTCCTTGCCCAATGTCTGCTTAGCCTCACCACCTCTAGGGCACAATCTGTCAATGTGATGTGGGGGCAGACTGTATATAACCCTCTGCAATTGATAAGACCCATTCAGCTGCATAAATTGAGCTCAGGATTTGGCCTTTTTAAGTATACATGTTCCAGCAAACCAATTCTCCATCCTAGTCTGCAGATTAGAGTTCATATAGTCAGCATCTAGGACAACATGGAGCAGAAAGAAAACCATCACTAATTGCAAGAAATAGTGAGAAAAAGTGCTAAACCATGATCAAAGGTCTGAAAGAAGGGCAGCACACACCTGCTAACAGAGAAATAGTTACAGAAGACATTAGGCTTCTGCTCTGAACATTGTGTTTTGCATAGATAGTGAAAATCATGCCTTTTAAGGAACAATAGATTTTTACCTGAGTATTCTAAAGTCTGGCCATTATTGTACAATGCTCTGTAGTGTGTATGTGATGACAGTCCCTACCTACAGCAATAGCACCTAAAATTTCTTACTGTTTGTGAAGGACCAGGTATTTTCTTACACGAACATGAAATGCTTTTTGGGTCAGCAGACAAAACTGACTTAAAATGGCGTCTCCACGTGGCGCTGAACCCTCTCTGTGTGTGTGTGGGGGGGCAGCTGCTACGGGGGAGGAGCCACGGCCGGAAGCAGGGGCGGGACTAGGTCCCGTCTGATTGGCTGAAAAGCCCAGAAATACAAAACCGGCCAATCGGGAGCGCAGAAAACACCATAAAAGAGGCAGCGCGGCACGCCTCTCTCTCTCTCATTCTCTCCTTGTGTTTGGCGTGCGCGGCTCCGCACACACTGCCTGCCGCTGCCATTTTCCTGCCGTGTGCTGCCGCTCACTGCCGCCGCTGCTGGAAGCTGCGTGCTTGCCAAAGCCACTCCGCCGCAACTGCCGCGGTCCCAAAGCCGCTCCGCCGCTCCTGCCGCTGCAAACTGCCGAAGCCGCGGTCCCCAAGTCCTGGAGCGGTTCGGCGCTGGGAGCCCCGGCTCGCCTAGTCCCGGCTCTTGCCTGGTTCCGCTTTGCTCCAGCCAGACCCGGCTTGACCCATCTCGTCCTATCGTCGCCGCAGTGTGGTGAGACGAATTCCTGCTACCCCAGCTTATAGGGGAAAGTATAATCCTGTCTTACCTGCACACAAATTGCGACCCTATGGAGACTAGCGTCGGGCACATTCCTCCTCCTCCTTCCCTCACTTAAATAAGTAAATAAGGTGTGTAACTAAGGTGTACTCATATATATTTCATGTGTTTTAATTACTCCTTTTGAACCTCCTGCCCCAAATTGCTTTGTTTTCCCCACAATAAACCGTGCATTTCGTAAATTCTAATTGGGGATTGGCTGCTGTTATTGGAAATATTAGTAAGCACTGAGCAAGTTATTCATTCGAAAAAGTCAGGGCCAAAGCCCCTGCTCCTCTGTGTGAGGCGATACCCACGTGTGGACCTCTTCAGCAGATCCTGATAAGCTACATACACTCCAAAAAGGAGATATAATAGGTCGCGGATCGCGACACTGTTACAGGGCAGTGTATAGCAGGGAGGTAATAAATGTGATGTACCACCTACTTAGTAAAAGCAGAACCAGGAAAAGCAACAGGAGGGAAAACATAGCTCCTAAGACCTCAGTTTTGAAAGCTTCCTTGCTCCCTCTCTGCCTCCAAGATGCTGGGATTTGTTTGCATACCCCTCTGTGTCACATCAAGCTCAGCAAAAGAGATCCTATGCATTTCTGTTCATATATTACACCTGATCCCTGGACAGTTTTTCAGCAAGCTACACAGTTCACTAGCACACTTAATACTGCCAGGGCATTTGCAAACCTACCCACAACTACATAACAAATAACTATTTTTCTTCCAGAAAGGGCAAACAAGCCCATGACTGCAATTGTTATGTGATTATGATGACTGCTGGACATTTTGCTGAAATCTCTCTGATAATTAGTGAGGAACAGAACTGACTTTTCACAAGTGCCAATATCATCCATTTAGGACTTACAGTCGATCTTTATCAACAAGGCAGGTAACATTCTGTGCTCACATTCTGGCATCTCTGGTATTTATTCATTCCCAGTCTGAACCAGAAAGACAAATTTGTTCTAACAATGCTGCAGAGCAACCAAATCTTTAAGGAAGAAATACCTTGGCTGTAAACCAGACTCTTCCAACTATACAGAGCACACAAAAATGCCACCTAATTAGACTGGTCAAATAAAGCTCACGCTGTGCAACAACACACAACAATTCCATGTTTCTCTATTTACACTCAGCACACTCATGTAAGAGGCAAAATATATTCCATTTAAAATTATAAGTGGAAAATCTCTGTGAAGGAGAGTAGATCTTTGAAAGAGGTATGTAAAAAAGGAAGAGAGCATGATGGGTGTTTTTGTCACACCCTTGGGAGGCTCTCTTTAGCAAGCCCCTTGCAAAATGACTCAGCAATGTTTGGCTGCTATTTTAACTTGAGGAGAAGAAAACCCCACAAAAAACCCACCGAGGCTTCCCTGGTGGTCCACCTGCTTCTTTTTAGGTACTGCTGCCTAAGGCTCTGGATTAGCTAATTACTTCATACAGTCAGATCCAGTTGTTGCCTCTTTCATGGTCTTCTCCTTGGCTTATACCTGTCAACAAAGTTGCATCAGCAGGTACAGCCATGGTGGCTGCCAAACTGGACCTGGAATTGTGACAACTATTCCAGCACTTCATTTCATGGGTTCTTTGGTCTCATTTTTTTCTGATCAGCTTCAGCCTAAGCTTCTACACACTGCTCTGAAAATGAACCCTGTCCCCAACCTGCACAAATCTCTCCTATTGTGAAAGCTTTTACATACTGAGTTTGAGGAATATATTTCTTTCTTAACCATCCGTAACCCTGCTACAGGTCCTGTGGTCCTTAAGACATGAAGAAATACACAATTACATAAACTGTTGTGATGGATACTTCCATCATGAGCATCAGTAAAAAATTTAGCATAAATGATGTTTTCATTTGATGTTCAAGCCAAGATTTGAATTGAAGTTTAAAGGATAGTGGTCAAATGCACAACTCTCTAGTGCTTCGTACCATCACAATACAACTCTTACACAACTGAAAAGTCTCACTACATTGCAGATGTCCACCTGGTCTTAAAGACATGATACAGGAAAGGAGAAATATAGTGGCATTCATTGTTTTCAAATATCTATTCAAATAGATATCATGAAAAGTCTATAAAAAATAATGTAACAAGCTTTCATTTCCACAAAAGCCCATGATCTGGATATTTATTTTCCTCTCTTTTACTGTAGTTTGAGCCTTCATAATTTTTTTAACACTTTAATTGCCATTGTGTCATTAAAACCTTGAAAAAACACCAGAACACAGCAAGCTGAAATTCCAAACTAGTAACTCAACTGCAGGAGATAGGTCTTTAACTGAACATGAATTGTTTTCCAACTTGCAACAAAATTTATGAAGAATATGAAAACACTGTACTAGACTGTATAATTCCTTATGGTTAAGGGCTATATACTGCAAAGAATCCTTATGTAATTATCCTAAAACCTGCAGCCATCTATTAGCTTCATTCAGTCAGCCCCTCAACTTTGCCCTTTTTCTTTTAGGTGTTGCTCTGTAATGAGGGCAGAGTCATCCTCTCCATTGCTCTTCTATCAGCCCTATTTTTCCTAATGGGTAAGAGAAAGGAGCTGTATCTGGCCCTGTCCCATCAGTAGGAACATTAGACTGACAGAGGATTCCCAGAATTGGGAATTCCAAGCACTACAGCCAGTTTTAAGTGCCCTGAAGGAAACTGATGATAGTTAACATCAGTAGCACGCTCTCCCCTACTTGTCAGCTTCTCCTCCTCTGATACTTGCACACCTCTCAAACCCAGTTTGCTAGTTTGCAAGAGCTGCTCCTTTTCACAAAATCCACCCCTTCACAGAACAGGTATCTGCCACTACATGAAACCCATCAAGTCTCAAGCAGAATATTTTGCCATCTCTTTCCATTCCTCAGTGTAATTGCTCCCTACAGCACTGAAAATCTGGCACCTGTGAGAACTGATGCAAATGCCTCTTGTGCAGGGCTGATTTTCACCCAAGCTAAGGAGAATTTGTATGCAGTAGCAATTTGAATTATTATGTTCAGAAGCTTTGAGAGATCAGAAGAGGCATTAAGAGCAATGCAAATCAGGAACCTTGAGGTTTCTTCTCTAACATTACAGTACACATCAGCAGCATGCCATGGTGATACACAAGGTTCACAATGCTAAGAAAATGCTAAATACAAAAAAGCCTCTACCTTTATTAAGCTCTTAAGCTCCCCACATTTGTCTACTCCTAATGTTTATTTATTGCACTTAAATATTTTCCTGTGTTCATACTCTGAAGCTTCTTGGAAACATGGACTCTATTTATTTATTTTAACACATTGTCAAGCTCCAAGGTAACTGTGAATAAATAAATTTGGCTACTGCCAAACACAGATGGAATTGTTTCAAACGCTGAAGTTTGTTTGTTGGGTTTTTTCCCCCTTGAAAGACTTAATAATATAGCGAGCAGTGACATCCAGGACAACAACCTAAGAAGTATAACAACAGAAACCTTATTTTGTAGATCAGAGGATTTGAGCCAGACATTTCAGAGCACTAATTAACTACTGCTCACAGCGAGGGAGATTCATTCCACACTCAGCTCTGTTTTAGCTGATTCCTTCTCACTTGAAGTGTTCCAAGATGGGGATCTCGTAGGCACTAGGTATTTGACTGCAGAAATTACTATTGAAAATATACAGGAATAGGTGTCATGCTTGGACCAAACTAAATCATAACCATGAACTTAAAATTAAACATTATTAGCAGATTCAAACAGCTGGATAGTTTGTTCTCTAAACCTGTGTAAGGTTCTGTTGTGCTCAGCCTTATCCAATTTACTCATCACAATTCTTGATTTCTGCTGCCTAGTCAGAATTCAATGCTTTCCAAAGCTTTCAAGACAATTATGTTGAAGGATATTGTCTTAGAGTTGATTATCCTTTGGCTGCTAGCATACAGCTGCTCTATGTTAACTTTAATAATCTGCTGTTTGAAGTCAGGGAAATGTATTGTAGGCTTTGGGTTTGTTGTTGTTTTCTGTATTTGCTTAGCTGCTGTCACAGGTGTGTTCTAGTCCCTGATTGATGCTCTACTGTACAATCACTGTAATTGGTATATATGAACAGCTTCTCGTGTCCATAAGCCACTCCCATCCTGAAGAAAAAGACTAAAGTAGAGAAATTCCAGGGTCTTTCCTCTTTTCCTATTGAATGTCATTAAAATGTAATTGGTTCTGACTCCTATAGTTCAGCATTCCAGCCTGTGCTCAAGTTGATTAGATCCATTTGTATAAGAGCTTCTTAATTTCAGATCTTAATTCAGCTGCACTCTCAAACTGCTTACGTATTTCATTTAGATACCCTGTGAGTGAAGTATTTCTTTACATGGCACTCTGAGAGCTGGGATGCAGAGCCAGCCCTAGAAGAAAGCCAGTGTGTGTCAGAAAGGATACAACTAGCAGTGGCAAAATAAAAAGAGAAAAGAACTATCCAACAATCAACATTTAAAATGCATTACAACCTACATTCCTATTATTGCTTTGACCCATTTGCTTAGATTGCCCTTTTGCAGTTGAGATAAAGCATTAGAATAGGTCTATTTCACTTCCACCTGCTTGGAAAACCCTAAGCCCATGACAGTTGCTATAGCATTATAAAATTAATAAAACTAAATATATTAAGCTAAGGCAGCTGTGCAACTTTCTATACAAATCTATTTTTAAAAAAACTTCCTTTGTGTGACTGATCTGCAAATATCATAGCTGTGGACTTCAAAGCTGAATTTTAACAAAGGGCTGATGGGGTGTCAAGTGTTGCACTTCTTCCAAGCTAGAACATTTAGCTGTCAACAGAAAGGGTGATCTGAATTTTAGAACAGATCCTCAGTGGCACAGCTTTCTCTGCAAATCAGTTCTCTCAAGGCTAGTGTTAAGAGCCAGTCTAGCTTGTGAGGTTTTCTCTACATGACATTTTGAGTTGTTGTAAATCATTAATGGTGCCTGAAATGTTGCTACAGCTGCAGTTGTTAGGCCAAAGGAGTTCATTTATAAAATGTCCACGTTGCCAGAAAATCTGGATTTAGGTATTTAAAAGAAAAGTATTTAAAAGAGGGCAGGATGCAAAGAGAAAGGAGAAAATCTAAAATATACTTAACACTGTATTACTTCCAAAAAATAATTATGCCTAATGAATTTTTGAGGATCTTTATAATATCACATATGGTATCTACTCAATTGGAGGCAGCTGTACCGACAAGAAGATTAATATTCCAAAGTTCCTGGGTACTATGGGAAAGTAGTAGATGATTTATTTTTTCCTATTTAATAGATAATTCTTCCTTCTTTCCATGTCATATTTTTGCATCCAATTTATTCCATTTCTTATTTTTCTATCTAGCAATGGTCCTGTTGGGGTTTTTTTTAAGCAGCAGGCTAGCTGATTTCTTCTTCAATGTACTGTGTTCTGCAGTAATGCTGTAACAGCATTAACTTGCTTGCACCTTGGAAAATTACAGTTCTGAAAAACTCTAGTTGCCTTTTACTAGGCTACTGGATTACAGGTGCATCACTCATAATACACCACTGAGATACAGAAAGCAGAGAATTAGACTATGAATTTGAGTGAGACACTGCCCTGCTTCTAGAGGAGAAAATCCAGTTTCACAGAATCACAGAAGGTTTTGGGTTGGAAGGGACCTCGAAAGATCATCTAATTCCAACTCTCCTGCCAGAGCAGGATCCCCTAAAGTAGGTCACACAGGAACATGTCCAGGCAGGTTTTGAATGACCTGGAGAAGGATCTCCTAGAAGGAGACTCTACAACCTCTCTGAGCAGCCTGTTCCAGTGCCCTATCACCCTTACCATGAAAAAGGTTTTCTTCATGTTTACATGGAACCTCCTGTGCTGCAGCTTCCACCTGCTGTCCCTTGTAATATCACTGGACATCACTGAGAAGAGTCTGGCTCTATCCTCCTGACACTTGCCCTTTACGTATTTGTAAACATTAATGTGGTCCGCCCTCAGTCTCCTCTTCACCCTGGCTGTTTGCTGCTAAGTCTCTGCTTCTCATTTCTAAGATGCACAAAGTTTTGTTTGACAAATTCTATCTGATTTATTTTCTTCCCTTCTTTCTTCTATTACTGTTAAGAGTACAATGTGCAGCCAAAATTAAACTTCAGGGCATAAAAATTAGATGTCTCTCTCAATATGCCATCCTTTTCACTTCCCAGCTTTTCATACTGCACCATTACAATTGCATGCTTGACAGCTTTTTCATTTTCATTTAATTTTACTGAATGTGTTCTTAAAAGAAAAAAAAATATTTTATGTCAAAAATAATTGGAAGGAGGAAGGTCTCCAACACTACCCTCCACCCCTCTAAGCATGGGAATAAGTTATTTATAAATATGCCTTTAATTGCTTTTCACAGAGAAAATATTATTTAATTCTTCAATGACTGGTGACAAAGTATTCCATGAGTTCTTTACCTGTGACTTCTTCCTCACTACAAAGTCAGATGGCTAGATCATTACTGTGCTTCAGTGAGGGTACATGCAGGTCTTTGTGAATAGCAGCAGTCAGCGTTATTTTAACCTCATGATTTAGAAATGGCCTCTCAGTTTCCTAAGCTGAGATGATTTTGAGGTGTCAACATTCTGGAGGACTTCTTATGCTTCCTATGGTGGCAGCGGTAACTGGAAAATGCAAGTCACCCAAACCAGTCTAAAAATAAAGGATTGTTTAAGTTATATTAAGGTCAATCCCAATTCATTTACATGCAGATTTTATATGTCGACACCTCTCCTCCCATATGAGCTGACAATCAGATGAAAGTAATCGGAATAGAAATACAGAAAGATGTGTTGATCTGCTGATCGATTATGAAATGTTCCCTCTGCATCACCAGTATGATACACAGCAACTCTGATCTGTTTCATATTTGCTTTATCCTTTTTTTCTTATAGCCCTCACAGATATAAAAGCAGTCTACTGAAAACACTCCTTCTTCTGGACAAACTTACACATATACTTTAGGTTAAAATCTGAAATATTTTGGCCCAGAATAAAAATATTTTGGTTTGGAAAAGTTTCATCTGAGACACTGCACCTGCCAGAGACATTCTACCCACCAGTCTGGCCAGTCTCCCACCTCGCATCACACAATTCCAATAAACAGGGGCCATGCTTTCTCATGGGATCAAGTGATATACTGTGACAACTCCTACCCATGGGGCATATTGAAAACTTCCTTTATGTTCAGGATAAAACAGTTTTTGATGCATACAGCTGGGTTTGTCCCTGTCCCAAATCCCTCTCCCAACTTGTTTTTCCTTTAAAAAAATAAAATTATATTAAAAAGTTAACATATTTTAATTTTTGGTAGGCAAGAAAACACATAGCAAAAAAATGTTTCATTGAAAGACATCCTTCAGGACCTCATTGTCCCAAGTCCCCTTCCTGCCCTGTTCTGATTCAATTGGCACATTCAAAGTAACACTATTCATATTATCAGGTATTTTCTGTGAGCCATTTTTATTTCTTTCGTCTTCTTTCTACTTTTTATCAGGAGCAGAGACTGCTGCTATGCTAGTAAACATTATTCCTGGCTGGAAAATAGGAAGAATTTTCATTCCGGCTGGGTAAAATCTTTTAATTTGCAGAACCTCCAAAGCCATTCTAATCAATTAGAGAACACATATTTTGTTTTGATCATCAACTAATTTTGAGTCTTCCAGTTTGTTGATTAAGTTCTGATTAAGTATTTCCCTGTGACAACATCCAGCCTTTAAGTGGTGTCATACTGTGAAGAATCTATTAAAAATACTTACTTTTCTAACTTTACATGACACTGATTTTGAAAACTATTGTGTAAAGATTGAAAAAGGACGAGAGGGACCAACAGCTAAGCAAACAAAGCCTACTCACAACCAAAAATTTATTTACAGGTATTGTGAATATTTCTATAAAAAATAAACCCAAAGCTACCAGTATTTCTCTATGCTAAATCTGTAGGCCCAGCTGAGGGATTGGTGAATGGAGAAATAAGCAACTGCCTAGCATAATAAAGTGTAAAAGCTCCACAGAAAATCTCCACAGGGCACTGTACCTTTCTGTACTACAGACCAAAACAAATTTCTTCAAACAATGGCACTGTTAAGAAAATGCTCGCTGAACTAGCACTTTAGTTAGCTATATTTTCATCAAAGAACACACTGATTAAGCTAGCTTATCTCTGCATATGGGCTTTATTTTAAAGGAAGACAAATTAGTTTGGATAACAAAAGGACTGACCCAGACCACTGTCCTTCAATTTTACCCCTTCTTTAAGTCCTCCTTTTTGCCTTCATTCTCTGCATTTCTTTTTTATCACCAGAAAAGGAATAGGAAGGATGGGAGCATGAGAGAAGTCTGATGGATAGATGCAGAGCCACTGACAGGGAAGCTCTGGACTTGGCAGGGCCCCTGCTGGCACCCTCTTGCCTATGATATATAGAAGACCAGTAGGACAAGACCCACGGATCCTACAGCAAGTGTTCCCTTCTCTTCACTGCCCTTTCCTGAGCTGGAAGTGAATGCTCAAATTCTGAGAGATAGTGAGGGCAAGAAACGTAACACCCGAGTGCAGAACTGGAGTGTTCTGGTCTTTTAGCAAAGTGGAATATATACCCGAAAACAGTGGAGGCTGGGGATTAGGTCCTACTTTGGAATATGGTCACATAAATACAGGCTGAGCTCTTGATAGTCCAAAAGAACTGGGCAGAAATACAGTGGTTTTACAGGACAGTAATGTGCTGCTGCCAGGCTGTTAAGTGGGATCCTGGAAAATGCACATGTACCATAGGTTTAGAGGAATGTTGCTCTCAAATGGCAGGGACGCCCACATGCCTCAGGAAGAAGAATTTATGATTATCAAAATCATCAGACTGCAGTGAGTTCTTGGTACAATCTTTGATTTCAAGGATACACATACCCAGTCCCCAGCACCCCAACAGACTTCCCTCTCTTGCCTCTTCTACAGTTTTCAGTTTTTAATATCTTCTTTAACTATAGCTATAAATTAATTTACATTCAAAGACAGGAAATACCTGCAGCTACAAGGAATATCACCATAGTGCTGAGTGGAAGTGGTTTCCCTTTTCAACTTCCCTTAACACTTTCCAGCAAGTAAGAAAAATAGCAATTAAAAACCCCAACTGTCTTCATGTAACAATCATGATTACAAGAAAATGTTCTAGACCTTATCTAACTAATGGATGTTTTCCTTATTTATTTAAATGAGAACTAAAGCTCTACTTAAAAATACTTCTTGGGTGCATAACCTATCATGCTGTGAATCCTTCTGTTGAAACCATTTCTCAGAATAAATATAATTCATGGAGGAAAAAGTGACAGTATTTTATATACATGTAAACAAAACTAAGTGAGGTAACTAAAGAGGAGTCAAAACCAAGAGAGATTTCTACTAGGGATATAAATCTCAGCCGTACCTTTCTAGGGTCTGTTGCTCCCTAAGATTTCATGATAAAGTGAATCTATTCTGTTAAGCAAACCATAATTTCTGATGATACTCATGCTAACCAAATTAATGGACAAACTGTTGGTGCCAAGGGATAATGCTGCTGGAACTACAATGGAAACTAAATCATACAAAGAAATAATTTTTTTCCAAGAACAGTGCTGAGTAGTCTAGCACCCATGGTGCTACAGAACAGCTGATGTTAAGGGAAGACAGGTATTTTTGTGTAGGGTGCGCACAGTGCAAGAAATTTAGTCTTTATTGAGGTAAAATAAGGCTTTTAACACCTCTGATTAGCTGCATCTTCCCATTTTACAATACTAATATTAAAAAATAGCAATGCAAACAAAAATCCCCTGAGGTCACAGGAGTAGCCTGACACTTGATGTATGCATAGCTCCTCCACAGTATAGCAAGTTCATTAGGACTATGTTTTTGGTTTCATATTTTCCCCATAATCCATCAGTTGTAAAGAAATTTTAGCCCAACATAATGAAAGCAGCCACCGTTTTGAGCTGCAAATAGGACCCCTGAATTTACTTATCTCTCTTTGCCATGCTTATTAACATTCTGAGTTGCTTCACAATTAACAACTACTGCAGATGATTTCTTGGAAAGCAGAAAAATGTGAAAAAGTATTAGCTTTATAAATGGCAAGACAAAAATGGAAATACAGTATGGTTTTGTCATATTAATGGAAAGAGAAAAAATCTTGCCTCAAGGTTTTCTGATTCTTTTTCCATTCCTAAAAAAAAAAATAATATCTCACATAGATGTGAAAATTATTTATATTTGTCCCTACGAATAGTTTGCTAACAGACAATCATTATTCTTCTCTTGTTTTAGAGCCTGGAGAAGAGAGCTGGTCTGTTAAACAAGTGATCTTGCTTGAAATACCAGCAACATTGTAAGGCAAACTTTAACAAATTCATTCATATTACATGTAACCATTTACTCAGGCAGCAAGCAAAAATCCCCACATGTATGCTCTCTGAGATGATGCCACCAGGTGTGACATTAAGATACATTATCCATTGTATGCTCTAGATGTCACCATGGTAAGTTCAGTTATGCTTATCTAATAGAGCTCTACATACATTTGCTTCTTCCTAATGTTAACATTGCAGAGACTATAAACATTCCTTGTGTCTGATGGTTCTCATATCCCAGTCCTTAAATCCCTAGTATGGATCTGTAAGCATCTTGCCCACAGCTAGACCATATTTTTTTCTAGGGCATCCAAGTTGTGACTACCACTCATCCCTTCGAGTAGCTAAGTCAAGATGGACTGAATGAAAGGGAAGAGATCCAAGAGCTGTAAATCATGCAAGGCAGCCAAATTCTTCTTTTACAGTAAAAAACCTGGCTTTGGGGAATCTGTGCCTTCTGCAACTAAACCATTTTGCTCTGAAGGCTGTCTAGAGACTATTACACAAGCTCAGGTAACAATGACAGATTTCAGTCTACTGCGGTTAAAATGTTTCACTTCAAGCATGTTTTTATACAAAATGCCAGTATCTGTCATAGTCAACTTCAAGCTCGTGCTGAGTAGCCTTCTTGTATTTGCTAGTCCTCCCGAGGACTCAGTCAGAACAAGAAATATTTCCCATTTAAATGTATCAACCCTTCATATTTTAAGAAGCTGCTACATTAGAGAAGAGAGACAGCAAGCAAGTTCGTTCTGTGGATGCATTCTCACCACTGAAGGCACTCAATGTTTGCTTACCTGTCAGTTTGAAGCTATGTACATGGCAAACCAACAAATCCTAAACTGTCAGTCCAATTATATGTCCATGAACAACATTCAGTTCAAACAAGACATATCATACTGAATAATCAATTCTCTTTGCCAGTCTTGATGCTGGCAAACTTTGTGTTTCTATTAAAATGTTTTCTTAAATTCTGCAACATCCCATATTTTATTTTACCTAATACATATTTTTCAGACCAGGTAAGAATACCAGTGCTATTACTTCAAGTTTATCGCACTGCAAAAGAGCAAGCTCTGTTAGTATCTTCTCAATTAAAAGTGTTTTACCTATAAAAACACATTCTAAATTGAATAGGCAAGAGCTAGAAAAATGTTCACGTCTTTACAAGTCAAATAATAGAATACTTGTTCATGGAATCGTATGGGACTATCTTTTCTTTCATCCTGAGGCCATTTAAACAGGAAACATCCAATAGAATAATCAGGGAAGTCTTCAGAAAGCCAGAGCTTTAAGGAAAGCACTGGATCCCTCTATGCATAGTGGCATGATGGCTTTAATAATGGGAAGCTGTCTACATGATATTGTGGAGACTCTCCTCTTTTTATAAAATGCCTCCATAGGCCTAATTCTATGATGTGGATTTACATGGAGATGCTGTTCATAGTCATGAAAGCAAAAGCTTCATAGAATCTGAAGGAAGCAGAGTGTAAATTGAATCTAAATGGGATCTAGCATAGTAAAACCAAAAGCATTTATTTAAAAGAAGCTTTCTTTTCAGTCCCCTCCAAGAGGTTGTACTTGCAAATTTCTCTATAATTTTGCTGATTAAACACTATTAAAATAAGCCACTTGAACAGAGCAGGTTCCTATCTTCTAAAGTTGAAAAAGAGTATAAATTGGTCATTACTTAACCATAAGTTACTAATCTTTGCTGTAATTATAGTATTTGGCCAGTAGCTTTTATTGAGGCAGGTTAGAATTTATGGTTTATCTGACATAACTACTTTTATGTAAACTTTCTGAGGCTGCACTGGCCATCTCAAAAGCATTAGTAAATTAATACATCCATATACAGAGCATTATGGTTTCCCAGGTGCCCATTCAAAAACGTAAAGATACTGAAAACTGAGTAATTCATTGAATTGGTTACATGAAACCCATCCTTTAAACTCAGTATAATGTACCATACTTGTTCTAGATTGAATGGTTTAGAAAGAAGCTTGTCCACAATCCATCTTTAAAATGACTTCAATAGTTGTAGAGAAAAAAAGAAGCAAATAGACAAAAGACGAAAAGATTTGATTCTGTTACTGTGAGACAAACATTGTAGTATTATCAATAAAAGTTATAATTCCAAGCTTTACATAAGGAGTCCAAAATCTGACTGCCAACCAGCAGAGAAAACAGAAAATCAATACCTTAATTCACCAGTATGCCTTGCGTGATTTCACTAGAACTGTACTTAACAGTTCAGTAGAAGTTGATGCTATGAAGGCAGCGGATGCCAGGTTTACTATCTGAAAGACCATGGTTTCATGGCTGGTAAGAGAGTTAATTTGAAAAACTGCAAAAGTACTTCCACAGAACAGTTTGAGAAGGTGCACAACAAGACCCCACAAAAATAATAGTGTCTCATCACTAAATCATTCTGAACCCCCTTGAAATGTGAAAAAGGCTTTCAAAATCAAAACCTAGTTCTTTTCCAAGTACAGACAGAAAGATAAACTTTTAAAATTAAGAACAAACAATAAACATAAGAACACTTGTAAGATCTTACTGTGGTTTTGCATACTTCCTTGGTGAAGCACTGGAACAGGCTGCCCAGGGAGGTGGTGGAGGCACTGTCCCTGGAGGTGTTAAAAAAACGGATAGATGTGGTGTTTCAGGAGATGGTTTAGTAGTTAGAGGTTGTAGGGTGGATGTTTGGACTTGATGATCTTGAAGGTCTTTTCCAACCATTCTGTGATTCCCAGATTTTGGCAGACTGCACAGTCCCCTCAATGCACCAAGAAAAGTCTCTTGTCATTTTGCACTTTTGGCATGTTGTCTGTCCTTGATTCTTGTCAGCAGTCTGTGCTGTGCCACAGATAATGCCACAGGGCTCACCTCCCTGTCTACCCTTGTTCTCTGGAAAGTGGTCTCCAAGGGCATAAGAATGTCCACTCCTTCCTCTCCAAGGAGTTTGTCTCCTCACAGTAATTTTCTTTCTGAAGAACATAACATACAAAACAAATAAAACACATATTGAGCACCATGATGTGGAAGGAACTGTTAGATAAAAATATTTTTTCCTTACATTTTCCCACATTTCCTTTTAACTCACAGGTGTTTTTAAATTTCTAAATAATTTAATATTTAATTAATTCGTGCCTATTTTAATTAATGCAATCAACAAGCCTAATGAAAATATATCCGTCATCATACAAATAAAGTATAGATACTGAAGAGCTTACAGAGTTTTTTGTGGACTGGTACTTCATGCCTTGCTAATGGCAGACTCATACAGAGATGTGTGATGGGAAGGAAACTTAACCAAATAGCTAATTATCAGTACTCAAACTCTTATATTTATCACACTGCTCATCATAAATTGCTGTGACCCTGTGTGTTCCTGAAGAGATCAAAATGCAAAGAGAAAACACATATATAGACAACAGTGTATTATAGCAGTTGCATTCCTTCTTCCCTAGACAATTCTGAAGTCTCCAGAGACCTGATTTGGCACCTTTATATCCTAATTAAGCAACCATCTAGGAAACAAAAAAACCCCTCATTTATCATTATCCATAACCAGTCTGATCATGGTTAATAACACTGAAATTTGCTTTGGTTCATCACCAGTGGAATTGTTCCATTATTATATAAAACACCACTTTGGTAGAGAATACAACTTCATACAGCAACTGTGTTTGAGTGCTGGCACTGAAAGTTTAGGAGGAAATGCTGTTCTTAAAAACTTTTTTGTTAGATGTCCTCTAGAGAGCAAGCTTATTCAATCACTTGCCTATCATCTCTGCCCTGCCACTGCTGCTCCTCCAGGTTTTGTAGAGGCTCATAAGTGAACAGATAAGACATTTAGATCAGTGGCACTGCTGAGGGCAAAGCAGGCATGCTTTGCTTGTCAGACTTTATTTGGCAGATGATAGCTTATCAATGAACACACATATACATTTGAACCATCTGCAGAACTGCTGTCTCTCTAGTGATGGAGAGTTGTAGGGAGTAGAATGCTTAGGAAGCAGGGAGAGCCATCTGAAAGGAAATGGGCTTCAAGATTGTTTCTACTGTGTAACAACAGTATACACTGATTGATACTACTGAATGAGGCTTACACTTCTAACTATGTTTTTAATGTTTAAAAACCCTGTCTTTGAGGCAATTATGTGGTAACACAACTCATCTCAAGACTCTGGGAAGGTATGGCTCATGAAGGGAGGTACTACGTTATTAGAGGAAGTGGTATAAGTTGGAAAGATTAGTCTGCTTTTTCCTGTATCTTATTCCTTCTTAAGTGGATGAAGATCCTTAAACCCTTATCTCCTTTTGCATGTTTTTCTTCCTTTCTTATTTCCAGTTTTTAGGCTGAAATTTTAATGTACTTCTGTCTGCTCTCCTTAAAAAAAAAGGGCTTCTGGCCTGAAGCCTGCAAAGTATTATCTTCTAGTCACCTAACAATTACACAATCAGAATCAGAATGCAATTACTTCAACCCTTTACTTCCAAAACATCTGTAAGACTTAGGGGACTACCTCCAGAGGTCCTTTCCAACCTCAACTATTTTATGATTCTATGGTTGTAACTTATAATTTTACAAGTCAAGACATTCTGCCTGCTGAGAAAAGAATCAATGCTAGCAGGTCTAAACAATTAATTGATTTTGCAATTTCTGTTTATGGCTGCAAACACTACTGTTGAGGGAATTCCCCAGAATAGGAAGATGCAGAAGCCTGGCAATCAGAAAGAAGCTGTCAGTTAATCATTGTGATTTATATTCAGTCCTTACGGTTTTCCAGTTTTTCTCTCCTTTTGAAACCAAGGCATCTCAGAGAAATTCATTTTTGTAGGGGAGCTTGGCAGAAAGGATGCCTTGATTGAATTAAGCTGTGAAATCATTCACTGTGTTTTAGTGCAAACAAACATAGCCCTTTAATGAGGCAAACTTATTTGGGGATCACTAAATATGTAACGACCAGAATCAGAGTATTTTAGACCATGGCCAACTTGCTTCCTCTGTTGGTGCAGTCCTTTGAGCAGATTGCCGAGTGACTGCTGTTCACAGAAAACATCAAAGAACAACTTGTCAGCTTTGGTATATGCTCAGGAAGCTCATAACCTCTAGCACAGGGCATGCAATGAGAATTGGTTATGCATCAGGGGTTTTGATGAGGGAAAATGCAGTGCCTCTTCTATTTTTTCTCTGGATTAAACTGGAAAAAACAGAGTTTTTCAATAGTTGTTTGTTTTTCTCCTAGAGGAGTCATTAACACTGATTGCTCTGGCTGATTTACAGGAACTCAGGTTAAAACAATAAAGAACTAAAATGCTTACTGAGAAGATAATGCAATTTGCTTTGCTAGTGTATCATTGCAGGTGGGCACAGCTCTAAGTCTGAACATTCCCACAAAAAATAACCCCAAACTATCATGTTAATAGAAAACAGTCAGAACAGTTTCCACAGAAAGGGTAATTCCTGGAAGCAGAATATTTGCTAGTGAAATGAACTAAATTAACTTTTAAAATTAATACTGTGTGACTTCTGCAGATTCTGTGGACTAACAAAACCCCTTCAGCTCCAGTTAAAAAAATTGTTTGCTACTTACAGGAGGAACAAACTAGATTAAACCTCTGCACCATCAGGTAATTTTATTACTCGAATGTCATCCAATACAAAAAAGAGAAAGTGTATGATTTGAGATGAGAATTTATATCCCATTCCTCAACTGAATACACATGTGTATAATTCCAATCCTATTCAAAACAACACTTTATTGTACATCAAAACGATGCACAACTCTCCAATAAATACACTAAAAAAGACCCCTTGTTACGTTATAGCAAATGATCTAGCAATCAGTGCATATCCACCACAAGTGCCCAATGGGAAGATGGCAGAGAAGACCTGACCTGCTTGACTAGTGTAGTGTGTGAGAAAGTTCTTGATTATAGCTGTATTTTCAACACCTGGCTATCCCCTTTACATATTCCTTGGCAAATGTGACTCACTGCTTTCAAACACAGTGCCATCTTGCCCTTTGGGATTAGCTAGCCTGGTGGAAATGCAGCAGTGGGTTATACACAGACCTCTTCTCCTGAATACCTGCACCATCCACCTCCCTGAGGTGTGTTATATACAAATTACTGCTGTGTACATTTTGCTACCTTGGGTTCAGTTTCTCTGGAGTCCAGCCCTGACTAGTGCTGTCCAAGTTTTATTTACCTTTAGCACAGGACTGCACGTGGCTGATAGGATGGACACACATTATTATACAAAGTACTTTTGGAGCCCTCTGTTACTGCCATGATATGGGAATTAGGGAGAAGTGAATCACTCTGTTTTAATCTAGAATATGAAAGTTTTCCTGCTGCAGATATTTGGTGTAGTCTTTCCCCTTTCTTTTGGTCATTATTGCTAAATCCCAGAAAGGAGTAAGAAGGACTCAAATGAATCATCTGGTGCATTCTCCTGCCACAAATCAACTAAAGCTTTTCTGACAGATGGTTCTGCAACCACTCTTTAAAACCTCCAGTGAGTAAGCTTCCCCAGCCTATACATGCAGTGTATTATAGTCCTTAATTATCTTTGTCACCAGAGCATTCTTTCTACAAAGATACTCCTAAATCTGCTTTTGTTCCAGTTCAAGTGTATTACTTTTGTCTTGCAACTTGAACAGAAGAACAGTTTGTTCCCTTTCCTCGTTGCAGAAACTTTAAAAATATTTAAAGGCTGCTTCATATCTCAGCTGTCTTTCCTTTGGGCTAAAATCCAGTTCCTTCCATTTTTCCTCACAGGCCAGTAGTTTCAGACAAAGTAGATAAGAGGACAAGACAGAGGTCACATTCTCTACCACTACCTAGAATTGCACTCTGAGGAAGATAAACTACAGTTTAAAAGAGAGGCAACAGATTTACCATACATAATTGGAATTATACTCACAGCTGAAAGCTTCCTCTACTTTGACACTTTCTGGAGTCAGAAAGTGACAAACTAGACACCCCTCAACAAAATAGCAAAGACAGAGTTCAGAAAGGCTACAGGCTGCTAAGACTGCCTCTGAAATAAATAAGGAAAGTGTATCAGGAAAAGTTTTTTCTCACTCTTTCTAATAAATCCCAGATTTACATAGTAGCAAACTTTTCTATTTGGAGAGTTTCTTCTTACACCTGGAAGATATTTCCCCAGTTACCAGGGCTGCTGGGCTGACAATCTCAGCAATTGGTGGGTTCAGCTGAGTTCTTAGTGCATATGAGAATGTTAACACTTTCTCTGCCATTTCCTGAGTAAATGCTCCAGATACCTCGCACCAGCACACTATGTGCTTTTAAAGTCATTATTGGTGTTCCTGATTTCTTTAAAACTCATCCTGGGCATTCCTTATTAAGAAAGTAGGATAACAATACTGAGTATTTGCAAATAAACACATGAATACTGAAATTTAGGTTTTTTTCAGAATAGGAGAAACCTTTTTCATCCATTTTAATAAGAAAGCTAACTGCAGTAGCAGATTTTGTTCATTTACTTTGCACGTGTTAGAATTTTTACTGACCACTTCAGTACTTCTTACAGTATTGGTCCCTCAGAAAGGAAAGTGCAAACAGAAGCAGAGTCATAACTCTGATATTGAAGTCACGCAGAAGCAGTTTGTTTAGCAATATGGTGCAGCATGGACTCGGACTGCATTCTTGCTCATGGAGAGCAAGAATCCAATTTGTCAATAAATTAAGAGACCAATCTCACAATCAGGTCTTCAATTGGATGTACAGGGGCAGGTCCCTTATGTTTCTTTGCTAAGGATTCTGAGGAAGGAAACAATTATAATGTATTCAAAGTTGTCTAGAGGAAAAAAGCACGGAATCACAACATCTGCTGGAGACAAGGAATGTGTGGTTGTATTTACAGATAAAACATTTTGGAAAATCCATAAATATTTGAATAGGTACTGAATTTAAAAAGACGAAATGCAGCCTATTTTCTCCTTTATAAATTGACAATAGGATGATCTGTATAGACTTTTTATAAATTTACTCTACAAGGTAAAGTTAAAAGATAATTTTTAAATGGATGTAGAACAGTGAATAAGTAGGAGAGCAGCTAAGCTTCATGAGAACCTTTCTGATAAATGGACTTGCTTTAATTACATTGATGAGAAGTCAGCAAAATTGTATTTCATATCCAGCTTTTGAAGAAAAAAAACAAAAGGCAGTGCACAGTCCTAAGTACTAGAATTACAATACTGAAGGAAACACATTAATCCTTCCAGCCCAAGTCTGCTTACTCTAATTTTTAAATGTATGACAGAAAAAACACCGATTCATGATAGTTGATGAAACTATAAAGCTTAAGAAAACCCAGCTTTTAAACCACAAGTCTCCAAATGAAATACTGGATACTCTGTTGCAGCTATGCAGCTGGGGGTACAATGGATCTCTTCTCGAGCTAGAGGAGAGAACTCTTGAGGTAGAGAACAACAAAAAATTTATCTACAGAGAACCAGAAGCAGAGACGGAGCCATAATGCCTGGGTTTCAAGCCTGTGCTCCTTTGACTACTGATATCAGTAACATTTACATCAATGCAGCCTGCTATTGTGCCAGGTAACACCCACTCTAGTATCAGTACAGGCAAATCACATGATCTAGAGACAGCAAGGAGACTAATTTATGTAATTATTATATATAACATTAAGAGTAAATAAAGTAGTGTAAAATAAGTAGGAAGTAAAACTTTACATTCCACATTGGTCTAAAGTGTCTTGCTTTATACCCAGTGCTTATTTCTGTGCCATTAAATTTAAGGTACATTACTTTTAAACCATAGATATCTGTCAGAGTGAATCCTTGATCAATCCTTGATGGATTACTTTGACAGACAGCTGGCATTTCAGGACAGTCTGTGCAGCACTCACAGACTGGACAAGGAGAAGAAAAGGAAACACAGAAATAAATTAATTAATTATGATCACCAAAGATGCAAAGCTCCTGCCTTCCTGCATATTCTATGAGCATTCCCCCTTCATGTTCCACATTATTAACCATGTCTTTAACAATGGAATAAAAACTAAGACAGAAGCCACTCATCTCAGGCAGGCTGGAAATGTCAGGTTGAAATCATAGGCTGCAGCATGAAAATATAGTAGAACTCCTGGCCTTTACAATTTTTTGGTCTGACTCATGAATGAAGTGTGGATACCTATCGGAAATATTCTTTCTCCCGATGGCTTTGGGTAGGGTAACTCTTAACTAAATACATAACCAAGCCCTTTCTCTCTTAAACATTTGGTAGTTGCATTTATATTATAATTGCTAAGTGATATTTGTGTTCAGAACAACACATTAATCATAAGAGACATGACCTTTAGAAAGATAACATTCTTGCTCTTTTTATTTGTTTGTTTGTTTTTAGCTTGGGACTAGATGCAGCATAAGTTAAGGCAGGTCACAATATACAAAGAAGAAAAGATGGCAATTTAGATGATGCCAGCTGTAATTATTTATAAGAAAAAAAATCGTTACATGAAAATGTTTCTGCAAAGTTCAGCAGAGCACTGTTTGGTGATTTCATTTGAATTACTAGGTAAATTTTTACATACTGGTTTTACATCTAACCAATATAATCTTTCTAATAAATAAGACTGGTGCGAGAAGGAAGGCAAAAACTCCAGCTGAGGTCAGAATACCCGAGATGAAAAAATAAATATAAAAATAAAACCAAGAATAACTTCCAGTGTAGCTTCAAGTATTATACTTGGATAAAAGAGAGGCAGCCTAAGCTGGAAAGACCTCTTCATTCCAATACATCTACAGGAAGTTTGTTCTATTTTATTCCCTATGAAAATCTATATACTAGAGGTAATTTCAATGAAAGTGATATTGAAAATGGCTGAAGAAAATAAGCACTCTCTTACACTTGTGCACATGCATGCATTTATCTATAATTCATTAAAACTTGTGAGAGAAGGGATCAGAAAGGGAATAAAAATCAAAGCTTATCCTTATCAATCAGCCAAGCTTTTTGATATGAAGATGCTTGGATTGGTAGCCCAGATTTCCAAATTCCATCCCTGATAATATAATTAAGTAACCTGTCGGAAATGAAATTGCATGTCATGAAATACTGCACAGCCCCATAAATAATTAGTGTTTCCATTTTCCAAAGCAAATTGATAAAGCTGGTATTTGGCTTAGTTCTTTCAGTCCAAGAAGCTCTGTCAGACTTGTGTTGTCAATTCAAATCTTCCACTGCTGGAATGATAAAAACAGACTTTCAAACTGAATCCCCTTGCCAGCATGAAGGGCAGGTTAGAGGAGTTACAGGGCATTTAGACTCAACACAAATGTCTTTCAGAATATTACAAATATTGTGAATTTTTTTTTGTTGTGTGTTGGTTTGTTGGGTTTTATTCTGTGTGGGGTTTTTTTTGGTTGGTTGTGTTTGTTGGGGGTTTTTTTAAGACTATTCAAACTAGTCATTTTTCTGACTAATTCACTGACAGGAAATACACCCTCTGGTTGTGTGGCACATAGGATCGGACTTCCTGCCCATATATTTTAGCAACCCCAAGTCAGGTGTCATTTGCACCGAAGGCATTCTGTATTTTTGTGATATCAATACACTCTGCCAGAGAAATTCCAACTGATTACTAATGTAAGTGATCAACTGATTCTGTAAGCAGTTCTTGTCCTTGCACTTGAAAACTATAATTCTGTAGAGATATCAATCAGTGCTTCTCAGTTCCATGTTAACCTAGCTTCAGGTTAGACATTTCCAAAGAGAAATGTTAATTCACTTCATATGAAGTAAAAATAAAAGCAAACTTAAGCAGATGAAGATATGGATTTAGGCAGCATTCAGCAAATACTACTTCACAATACATGCAGGAAGTGACTCTTCTAATCCTTAAGGCTTGAGTTCCTGACAAGACTGCTAATGATGTCAGCAAAGCAAGATTGGCTGCTTGCTAAAACATGTCAGTTTGAAAAAAACACAATTGTCAATTTTGGCCCAACATTTGTTTCTGTAGAATGACGCATAAATTAGGAATACAATTGCTCAAAAACCAAAACTATCACACAGGGAGTATCATATTCATTCAGATGAAATAAATTAATCTTGGCTTATTTCAGTCTTGTTTGATAGGAAAGCAACTAAAAAATAATCCAGATGAAACCTTTATCAATTTGAGCTATCTGCATTTCTATTAGTACCACAAATTGGTTTGGGACACAGGCTAATGAGAACAATATAACAACTATAATTTTATTTGGTACATTGGCAAAGTTCTCAGGTGCTTCCAAAGAAGCTTGAGGACATAATATGGTGTGGAGGATTTGGACACTAAGAAGTTTCTTACTTGGTCACAATCACATGTCTGGGCTGGAATAAGAGACTCAAAGCAGATAGAGAAGAGTCCTGAACTGCAGAAAGACTATGATTGTGATGCAACACAGTATAACTTAAAGTGCCTCGTTATGATTATAAAATTGACCTGGGACATCATAAAACAGAAAATCAAATGACCATTCCAAAGTCCACAACAAAATCCAAACATATGGTCATTTAGAGTCACTCAGGGATTTTCATATACTAGCAGGTCAGGCAGATTCATCTAGTACCCGATTTCCCCACAGAAGAAAGAAAACGCAAATGGAACTTATGGCGCAGAACAGAGACAAGGAATTTCATTCTGCTCCTGTTATTTTAAACAGTGTCAGTATTTGGGGAGACTGAGAAGGTGCAGCAGAGTATAAATCACATTAGGTAAAGGAACTTTCATATGTTGCAGACTCTTCTCTGCAGGTGTTAACCTAGCTGGCCTAGTGGCTAATGTCTCCATCTGATTTTCTCTTTTATTTGCTACAGCAGTGGTCCAAATGGAGTCTTCATTACACAGAGATTACTATGTTGTATTGCTTTAACATCATCTTCTGCAAAGTAAAGCTGCTCAGGAATTTGCTGATGAGACAGTAAAAAGTTCATAACCTAGGACTTTCCCATCAGCATAGTATGTATGACTCAGAATATTATAGCAGCAAAGGTATAATATTTTTCACCTAGCAACAGGATGACACATGGCCAGTCTGAAGCATATTGCTTGGATAGCAATGGCCTGTTGGACTACACAGATGGTAAGCAGTGCTGCTCTCTGGAGTGGGCACTCCAGATCATCATCTATTAGAGCTCTGATCTTCATTGATGGACAGTTGTTGTGATGTTGCCAGGAAGACCTAGAAGGAATAGCAACACTTAAACCCTGATGCTGCTTTCAGGGACTTCACATTTTACAAGTCCGTCAGGCCCCAAGACAGCATTGCAGCTGAAGTCCTTTGCTAAAAGCAGCCTAAGCTTTTAGATTTCTAGCTGTTAATGGATTAAACTCATTCTTGAAATCTCTGAGGGCCTCTTATCTTTTTGGAGTAGCTTTTATTAGGTATTAGCTTAGACCATTTGCTTCATTTTTGGAACTAACTGGAAGTAATGTTCAAAAGTAATGTACAAACACACAAACAAACTTAGGGAAAAAAAATCTTCATGAGCTCAATCACAAAACCTCCCCAACTTGATCAGTAATATTTATAAGACTCCACAGAAGAGATCTACTCATGTTCCTCATAAACTTATATACTACATTTTTAACATCTATTTGTCATTTATTAACTCCAAAAGTACAAATTGAAAATAGTCCCAAACAGAAACTGCTATCTTAATCAACTATGTTTTTTGTGGCCTTTTGGGGGGGTATTTGAATGACTCCACAAAGAAAAGCAAACATTAACTGATGTGTTTTTCAAAAGAAATTGAGTGAAATATATTGCATACATCTGCTAAAATAACTGACGCAGTGCCTCATCTCGTGTTCCTAGCAGTAATGCAACAGAGTTGCACATTGTCTCTAGACAGCAAAGCAGGACTTTGTGTTATGAAGGCCTTTATAGGAAAAATTACCTGATTTAATCTCTTCTTTAGTTGCCAGTTATTGCACCTGGTCCAACTGTAAGATGAATGTGAGTATATGCACAGGATATAAAGCAGACTCTTATTCTTGGTTGGGTTTGACATAGTGGAAAGTTGCAGATCTCTCTGTCTGGGATCTTCCTCTCCCAAATGCCTCCTGGTTTTCTCAATGCCCAGCCACTGTGCCAGGAGAACGATGACATGACTTAGAGGGAGTCAGGAAATGAGTTTTCTTTAAAAATTAGTCCTGATGTAGGGGTAATCTATTGGGTATAACAGAGGATGCAGGATTTCTTAGGTCCAGCATATGATGCCAGATGACTTTCAGCCCTTACTAACACTCCCCTCAGCATGTCATTGAAGCCACCCTGCAAATGAAGGCATAAGGCTGAAGATTATAAGGAATTGCTTTTAAATAATTCCTGAGAAGACTTGGGCACCACTGGTTATACTGCCATAAGCCTGCTGTGCTCAATTTGGGGGTATGTGCTATTTAATGGTTCCCATATTTTTGCATGAGGTACCCTAAGGATCACAAGATTTGCAACCCTCTCTCAATAGTCAGCCTCTGCTCAGGAACAGGAACGTAGCTAATTTGGCTGCTAGGTCCAACTAACAGCTCCTGCCCAGCACAGCATGCCATCTGCTTGCCTTTTGGAAGAATTTGGACTGGAGTCCAAGTAAGAAGTTTTGTCACAGCTGGCTGACTTCAGCAGTCCCTGTTCTGGTGCTTGTCCAGAAGGGAAACTGAAAGTAAAAGTTTAGGCTGTGAAGTCAAATTTGTACGATGGTGTCCTTGGAAGGGTATTTATTCTAATACACTCAGCCACAAATGGCAGAAAATCCCAACTTTTTTAAAAGCATTTTAAGCTTGTGTGGTGAGGAAAACGTAAGGTTTTATCACAGCAATTCATTCAGACATTCACATGTGAACATTTCACACGAGCTTTTGTGAACGCAGCTTCTCTGCTGGTACAATGAGTTTAGTCCCTGTCTTTCAAGTGCAAAGACAGTCCATACAGGTACTTAAGTGGAATAATATCAGTTTATGTCAGCTGAGATTTGTTTCCTGGATTAGGCTCAAGTGTGTCCCAAAACTCTGAGTGAAATTAATTAAATGTGGCTGAACTTGCTTTCATTTTAAGTTGCAGGTACATGCTTCACAGTTCAATGCAAATGCATGATTCAGCTCAGGTTCATTTGACATGTATGCACACAGATTGAGTTTTCCTTTCAAATACACAAACTAGATACAATTTCAGCTTCAAGTTGCATTGTGAACATTTCATGCAGCTCTAATTCAGATCGATTTGCAAATCCAGGTAACATTAATCTGTAATTTCAGAAAAGCAAACTGAAGAAATTGTGCCTCGTTTTATCACCTAGTTCTCTTAGTTTTACTTCTTAAAATATACAAAAAGGCAATCCTCAGATTAGCATTTAACACAACACTCTCAAGTATGCTAATTGTGATTAAGATCTTCACTCACTCCTCATTGGAAATACATTAAAGCAATCTTAGAAAGACCACAGTGTAAAAAAAAAAAAAAAAGTAAAAAAAAAATAAAAATAAACACTTCTGTTTCATCACTATGCTTTTAGATTCTGTAAGATAAGTACTTTTTGGAACATATGTAACAAGAAGTGAGAACTGGTCTGATACAAGGATGAGGTTAAAGACTCTATTTTGTTTTGTTGGCCTAAATAAGACGCCTCTTTTTTGTTCTTCTGAATTACTTTTTTCAGAATACAGATTTACAGCATATAAGTGAAAGAGCATTTTTACAAAGTGCTGCTATACTTTATAGAGGTGCAAAGACAAGACCTATCAGTTTCTAGTCTGATTCTCTACATATGAAAGATCATTATACTAAGTCAGCAAGAACGAGGAACAGGAAACAATACAACTCTGCACTATTAAGCCTAGGTATTTTTAAGATATTCTTGAGTCTTAAGGAGCAAGTAGTATCATGTTAATGCAGTTTGAAAAGTCAGCCAGTTACTAGATTCAAATAAGGAAGTATCAGGATTGCTGAGAAAAGAATACAGATTTGGACATTCAGAGAAATGGGAGGAAAAAAAAGAAAAAAAAAAGAGTAAAAAATACAAGCATATATGCTTATCAGACAAGGTAGTCATGCTATTTGGTTTCCCTCTAATAGACTATTCTAAGTTTGAAACTAGATCCTCATTTTATTTTGTTTTCATGTGACAGATGAAAATGGCAAAAACCTGAAGTTTCCTCTATACTGGAAACAAAATAAAGATTTTTATTATTTTTTCATTAATAATAAGATATGGCATTCTGGTCCAGTAACAAAGAAGGACACAGTCCTTTGTCCCAATAAGTTATCTAGTAAATTATATCAATGTGCTGTTATTAATAAACAGCATCAGACACAAGTTTAAATGTTCCACACTGAATACTCAAGGGAGTGTTAATATGAGAAACTGGTGTTCAGCAAAAGAGGTAAAAATAAATGTGCCAGTGTACGTGCAATAGTGCTTCCTGTAGAGGCTGATTCCTTAGAAAACACCAGCTGTTAGAGAATAGCATGACATGTCTCTTTGGAAAAGGGTTTCTGTGAGACTGCTCTCCCTTGGGAAGCACTGTCACCTCAGCCCCTGCCGAGGTCCTTGGCTTCAGCTCATTCAATGGCAAGGGCTCAGCAATCTAAAACTCTTCTGCAGTTCCAAGGCAGGGAAGATAGTCAATAGCCAATCCTACCAGGGACAGGTATAACAGGTAATAGTACATTTCTTCAGCAGATATTTATCTGCATGGGACTCAGCTTTCCTAGGGACATTTCACAAAAAGAAATTCAAAACTTTGTTACAAACTGTCACATTTAATGCTCAGGAAAAAGCGATTTTCATCTTACATTTCTATTAGAATACATGCTTAAACAAAGAAGAAATCCTGGAATCTACCTAAACAAAGCTGACCTCATGTACTCATATGCAGAAGAATGAATGAACAAGAAATAGCAGATATTAGTGACTGTACCACAGTCAAGAAGATGTGATGCTGACTGCAGCACTCACATCCTTATGTAGGTTATACTGAACTAAAATAGAATTGTTCTAGTAAGGAGATGAATTTGTATGCTGAGAAAGGTGACACAAAACTCTGCCTGTAATTTACTGATCTGTAATGTCAAATAAGGTTATCTAAGCAGATACCTTACAGTAATAATGCCTTTCTGTTACGAATACACAAAGAAATTTCTGGTTACCAGAGAGGAAGAAAACATGTTTTAGTTTCACAGAAACTGTAGGTGAATATGACAAGTACAGAACCATATTTTCAAGACTAAAAATGCCTCTCCAAACATTTCTTTGGCTATTCAGAATACCTGGATATGTTTGAACTGGGAACAGAGCTAGTATTTTCTTTAGTCTAACTTGCATGCTGGATTAAGCCAGAAGAGTTTACAAATATGCCCCATAATTATTTCTCTTTATTCTTCTTCGTAACTGGCTTTTAAAAAACACAATGGGGGGGGGAGGGGGAAATACACAAAATCCCCAAACAAACAGGAAATACCACGCCTATGCCTTCTAAAGCCTGTGCCCCTACTGTCTAATGACAGCATAATGCAGACCAGATGTCCTTTCCATATCTAGGCGTCAGCTGACCACCAAGAAAGCCATGCAGTGTATATGAAAGTTGTTCATGGCCAAGAAAGTTGTGCTGCAGCCACAACAGAGACCTTTCTAATTCAAAGCTCTATCTTTTTAGAGACTTGCTATGAGTTAAAAGAGTATGAGGAGTATGGTGTGAGGTTCAACAGCAATTCAGATGTAGTAGCAATGATCTACATGCACCTAACTCATCCTATAGGGCTGTTACTAGCTTTCAAAAGGAGTGACAAAATACCCCTACTTTCAAACATTGCAAAGCAGGATAAAGCAATGTGCCATGAGGGTCAAAGCACCCTCCAGGGAATCAGCTGATCTAAATGAAATTTTACTAAGTGCTGACTGAAATTTTTCATTAATTAGCTCACATTTCTCCAGTAGAAAATGGAGTATCCATGGTGTACTAGCATTAGGTTAAGTGGATAAACTTACCCTGTAGAAAGAATCAGGAGTCCCCATTTAACAATGCAACTATTTTCCAGAAAGACAATTTCAATGTTTTTGAGGTCTCTATCAGCCCAGATCCGAACAATACCACTGCAAAAACATTATACTCATGTGGAATTAAAAAACATGGGACCTGAGCAGAACTGAAAGAAATTACCAATCAACTGAAACTCTAGCCTGTGGACAAAAGGTTGTTCCCATCACAGATATTTAGAGCTCTGATAAGTGGTTCTGACAGTAACCTGGAACTCTGGAGACTGGGTTTCAATCTTCTGCTTTATAACACATAATCAGTGAAGTCTGACAAGATGACTTCATCCATCTGTGCCTATACTTTCAACCTGTAAAATGGGAGTATTGTTCCTTAGGATAAATAGATTAGGCAATTTATTCTCTATTCAGGATGGCAAATAAAGCATATATTTTTCCCCCTTTCCCTCACCTGCTACAGGAAATCCAGCTTTTTCATGCATCTGTGCCAGACAAAACCCAGCAGGTGTAATACATAGTCCAAATAACAGTTGGCCAGCCAGTGCCTCCTTCCTGACTGGTACACCAGCTGCTCCCATGCAGCCTATACAACAACTCAATTCTGCCAACCTGACCTTTAGTAAACAATGATTTTCTACTCTGCCCAGCTTCTATTTCCCACAAAACCTGTAAGAACATAAATATGTCTATAACTTCTGCCCTCTTCTAGCTGTCGCATGAGTTCAAAAGTTCCTGAGACGTGATCCTGTACAGTTCCCTTTAAATTATTTTTTTTTTAAATCAGCTTGAAGATGAATAGTAACTGCTTCAGGAGGATGTAATTACATTAAGAGAGTCACAGAATGACTGAGGTTGGCAGGGAATTGTAAAAATCCTCTAGGCCAGCCTCCAGCACTCAAAGCAAGGTCATCTACAGGAGGTTGCTCAGGACTGTGTCCAGTCAGGTTTTGAGTACCTCCAAGCATGGAGAATCCACAACCTCCCCTGGCAACCTGTTCTAGTGTTTGATCATCCTTACATTTACACCAGAAAGTTTTTTCTTATTTTAAAAGATTATTTCCTTAGTCGAGTGTCTGTATCCTGAAATCAGAATCACATCACTGTGAATCTTGTAATTTATGTCCTAAAAAGTCTTCTTTTAAGGATATTGTGATTATAGAAGCTTGTTAAGACACAGGCAACATTTGTAAAATAATGATACCACTGACATTCTGGGATTACCAGAATGGGAGCACCAGTTTTTTTTTTGAGATATACTTTGTTGAATGTGGGCTGGCACAGGAACTGCAGAAGCTGATCTGTTTTATGGTATGTAGCAGTCCCCAGCATAGGGTGGCAGCTTTTATTTTGAGGGATAAAAATAAATTGCTAGCAGAAGCAAATTAAGTTTGATTGTTGTCTAAATTTGTCTAGTACATAACAAAAGCCACAAGGCCTTCAAAAACCATATACAACAGTTCTTGTGCAGCTCTGTGAAGAGTAATGAAACAGTCAGAAAAGGCATTACTCAAAAGCAATAGAAAATAATTACTTCATTTTATAACAATATTTCACTTAGGATTTTTCACTTTATATTTTAAAACAATTGCAATCCATGCTGAAAAATACACCAACTGTTCTTTGAAAAACAGCACTGGTTTTCTCAAGGGTAAGGAAAGACAAATCATTGACTTTAATGAGAGACCTTGGATCTGAATGTCAAGTGAGTTGGAAAACACTGTCTCAAATAAAAATAATAGTGCCAGTCCTGACTAGTAATCACACAGGTGCTTCACCTTATTCATATTAAGATCATGGATGACAACCTCACTGACCTCACTATACAGAAGTGTTAACAGGCTGTCTCAGTGCCTACAGATTGTCATAACCCAATAGAACAGTATATCTGCATACTCCTAAGAGAGAACTCATTGCTTTCAGTCATCCTTGCAAGACATGGAGTCATCATTTAAATCACAACTGTATATTTCTCATATTTTTCCTCCTAGAACACAATAATCAAGAACATAAAATGATACAATGCCAAGACAAGACTGTCTTCAGTAATATGCACTTTTCCATAAAATGACTGGAGATTTAAAAATTATTTGCAATGGCTTAGGAGGAGACCAGATATCACACACCTATTTAAACCTCCATGGCCTATTCAGTCTCTGTTGATCTTGCAAAACAGTGCCTCCACCTTTTTTTATATACATAAGCAAGACAGTTGCATTTCAATATCTCTTAATTTTTATAGTGAATCTCATAACCGTGATCTCTCCTAAAATAGTTTACTGTTCCTAAACTCCTTCCATTTTGGTGTTCATAACTTTCTGATAAAGCAATATAATAATTTTCCAGACACTGCCATACTGGAGCTAAATCAATATAAGTTATTAACTACTATTCCAAAACACATGCAGTAACAGTATTACTCAAAATCTTCCTGGCCATTTGTGCTGCTTTAACATTCCATCCACCCTCCAGCTCTCCATCTAAACAACTGGTTTACAAGTTTCTCCAGTGTGATTGTTGATATTCTGGATTATTTTTCCAAAATTGTTTTTGCTTTCTCTGAGTTGAAAAAATCACTTTCTTACATCCTAATCTCCCTATCGCCTCTCTAACATCTTTAACCAAATCTTCTAAAAATCAACAGCAGTCTTTCTGTAAACTCTACAGATGCTGGATCTGGTGCACCTTTCCTCATGCAACCATCCATGATCAATAGGACCAGTCATTGGTATGATGACTAATTATATCTAGTGTGGAACTGTCACCTCAATAATCGTTCTCTAGTCCAGTGTCTCTAATCTGTATTTGATCTGTATTTGATCACTCACTGCCTTCAGTAAAACGTCTGAGTATGCACCCCTCCACATATCTATTTATTTATAAAACATACATATGTACTACTGTTCTATAATATATTTTGCATTATAAAAACATACAAGGAAATGGAAATGAAAAGTGAATGGGATAAAGATGAAATAACCACTATTTAAGAAAACATTTTATTAATGGTACATAAACAAATTTTCTTCCCACACCCCAATGGATAATTGTGTATGAAAGATGTGGTATCTTGCTTTGGAGACCACTGCTCTAGTCCTTCTTCAGGGCATATTTCCACATATCTCTGTTAAGAAAACCATGCTTAAAATATCTTCTGTTTAAACAATACTAAGAGCCTGTGACAAACTGAGAAAAAAGATCATTGCTCCATATAGCCTAATTTCCCTAGTAATAGTGCAGGATTGATATTTCTTTTTCTTATATTCCTCTTCTACATAGTTGAAAAGAGCTCTATTTCCTCATGTCAACTTCAATGAAGTGGGATGCCAACCTTGACATTTTTCTTGTTGTTTTCAACATGTGGTAACCTTGCTTATTTATAAATGAAGAGACGATGGTTTAGGTGAAGATGAATCATCATTATTAATAGAAGAAATGAGATGCTGTGTTCAGGAAACTTCTCCAATAAGCCCACAATAATTTAAACTCCAACATATGAGACACTTTGGTATACTTCATTTTTTTAACGCAGATCCCATTTCAGAGAGGATCCTTTTTTAAAGATTTGTTCTTTTTTTTTTTTTTTTTTTTTTGACACAGGCCAGGACTGTTAAAGAAGGATGATAATAAAATAACCTCTCTGCAGTAAACATGAATAATACTGTTTAGGGATCACCACTGTTATTATACCAGAACTTAGAGCTAAATCACTGATGCATTTTACTTCATCCCTAGCACTCCCAATCCAGGGCACTTTGTAGGAAGCACACGTTATAGCTACCAGACAGAGTTAACTTCCAGAGAGGACAACTTCCCTGCTTAGTTTATTTACTGGATACCATTATACATTCATATGCTATTTTTGGTTTAACTGCCAATTTCTGATTGCTATAATTAACATACAGCTAAACTCACATAGGTCTTCCTCCTGTAGGGGGGGAAGAAGCCCCCAACAAAACAAAACCACCACCACCACCACACCAAAGCAGCTATCCTGTGAACTCAAGCAATAGACAAACACAGTATGAATCATAAAACAAAGAAAAACAGTAGTGCTTTAATTAAACCAGTATAAAAAGTATTTTGTGCAAATTTCTGTATAAATAAAATATCTGTCAGGCATCCACAAATCTCATGCTTTTAAATGCTAAAAGGAAATGAACCACAAAATAATTTTTTTTCACCTGTTCTTCATGACTTTTTTTTTTTTTTCCCTTTTGATAGATCAAAAGCCTTACTTGGATTGTTTGTCTTTCTCAGATTGGCTATCATTGCAAATGCCCTTCTGTGCTTCTGATGCCCTTCAGCTCATTTCTCTGAGTTAGGTAAATATTGCTCTTGAAGCTGTCTCAAAGCTGTACATTTTTTGTGTGTCATCTGTATATAGCTTTTATTGCCTATTGTGCTTATCATACTAAGGAATTCCTTCCTGTGGGCTCACTCCAGGATATAAATCTACAGTGGATCACAAAACACATTTGGGCCTATTGTCTGTATAGGCAGGTCTACTTCCAGGACAGGAGTAATTTTCTAAAGAACGGAGGAGCAACTCAGCTCAAAGCTTGACCAATATAAATAAACACGGATAATTATGCCCCCTGTAAAGCTAAAGTGTTGGTTAACTCACCAACTTTAAACTCTTTTTTGAGATATCTACTCTCAAATACAAGTGTGGAACCATGCAGCTAAAAATCAATTATCTTTCAACTTAGATGAGTTTTAAAACTACTTTTTAAGTGGGTGATATGTATGTCTCCAATTGGTGCTGGAAGCAGTGGTGAACAAACCTTGAGCCTATACTAGTTTGAACACCAGTGGATTTATGCTAGCACAGACAGACCCCAAAATCTTTATAGCTGTTAAAGTCTCAGACACTAGAAGTCCCTTGGCCTGGCAGATTCCAGGGTGAATTTTCAGGACTTGCAGTATAAAAGCAGAGATGACCTGGTATTTATTAAGAGACTGTAAATACTGGATGCCATTTTTAGGTAGTCACTTTTCAGAGCAACGTCACTGTCTAAGCCATGGAAGAAAATGGAGAAATAAGAACACCTCACAGTGGAGCTTTGTGTCAAGTTTTGACAAACACTGCCCCTTCCATGCCACTGCCACAGCCACATTTCAGCCAGACTCCTGCTATGTCAACATCATATTAACATATAACAAAAGCTTTATTCAATTAACAATGATACTTTCCCAAATACAGCTTAGTGGCCAGCATACTTAGGTTCTCAACAAAGGCACCTTCCTTGACTGGTGATAAGGTATAATGGAAAATTCATAACATAAGAGACTATCCATGTTCCACAACAGTTATTTAAAAAAACAAGCCAAAACACACACCAAAAACCAAATAAAAACAAATCAAAACACATTGTTTTATCTGCACCATTTGCTCCATTGTAAAGGGTGGGAGATAAGTTCTTTTTGTTATACCAAAGTCCAGAACAATTCTGCTTATAATTACATAAGGGCATTCCATTATATTTGAATGTGCTTCTCTAGTCAATATGAGTATTAATCTTCCAGAGACATTTTCTAAGGAAACAAGAGTCAATTGTAGCATAGTTTCTATCTCATATTGGAAAACACATTTTCACCTCAAAGTTACTTTAAGCTCTTCAAAATAACTGATTCTAGGACTATGATTTTAATCTTAAGGCATTCCTTGATCGAGACATCGGCAGCAACAAGCGACAATCTCCCATGTACAGCTAAGAAAGCTCTCCTAGTTTATTTTAAAGCACAATTGTCTTACGCCTCCCTCATCTTAGCACTCTTGAAAATAGACACTGTAGATGTCTTGAGTGTATGCACAGCTAAAACATTAGGATAACCTAAGACAGGATATTCACACATAAAATAACTAGGCTGGGTGTACCAAACAAGCTTACTGCTTTCCAAGAAATCAATGGGAATTTTGCCACTGACTTCAGCAGAAGTGGGATTTCATCCAAAGTGTGTAATTAGGTGCCTGTCAGTGCGTAACCTCATGACTGCTTTTGACTGAGAGTTAGGAAGTTTGGCACCACACCAGGTAGGACTGCTCTGCTGCTTGGAAGGACATTAGCTGGCTACTCCACTAAGCATATGCAAAATTGCTCAGTTACATGCCCTACAAGTGATTCACTTATTGCCAGCTGGAGGCAGGCTTCCTTCATAATGTTTTTTAAGAACTAATTTAACTGAGAATAAAAGGTATTGGTAAGATTGTTTATAATTTGTAGCAAATATTTCAGATAAATCTGCTAACAGAGTCACTGTGTGCTTGGGAACACCTCATGACTTCTCAAATTCTGCAATAATGAATGCAAAATTGATGATGGAGAAATAGTACTGACAAATCTAAGAACTGATCTGTCTACACTCATGTATCAATCACAACCATGGTATAAATGTTCTCAACATGAATCTGTCACTGCAATTTCTAGATGATTAATTTCTTTCTGATGGGCTGAACCACAATTCTGGCATTGAACAGACCTGAATTTTAGGATATAAAAAATTCACATCAATATTTTCATAATATGAGACACTCATTTTTCTTGAGCATCAAATCTATGCTTTGGGGCATTAACTATATTCTGAGTAGCTGCCAATGTCTAATTTCCTTTCTCTCTTACTATGAATGAATATTTAGATTGTCCTAAGGCAGCGCTTGGACTGTGGCATGCTGCTTTGTTATCTGTTAGTAAAAGAAAGTTTCTAGCTACAGAAAACAGTGGAGGAAAAGGTTTTCCATCATGAACAAACATGAGCTTCTGCCAGTAAAAAATGTTTGTTTATATGGCTTCCAAGGTAAAAAATACTTAATTTTTCATAAGTCCCCAATTATTTCTATCACAATGAGTAGGGGCAGGTGGAAGCTAGTTCTAAATTTAAAAGAAAATTTCATATACAAAAAGCATTATTGAAATAAATCCACATTCTGAAAGTGGACTTAGCTTGGACATAACTACCTACTAATTTTCTCTCCCTTTTTTTGTTAAATACAGTTCTCAGAGGTAAGACTCTGACTGCCTAAGCTACAAAAACATGGAATGCTTTTATCACTGTACCCAGGAAATCAAAGACATAGATGTTTGACTTAATAAAGTAGTTATTAATCCAAATATTTCATTCTTGCCTGAGCAGTGAGTGGGAGTCATAAGTTTCCATGAAACATATTTTAGAGTGTATACTCAAACACCAAAAAACAATTACATTTTTTTGGAAAACAAATTAAATGCCATCACAGCATAAGAACTGAAAATGAAGAGGTAAAAAGGGAAGAGCAAATCCTCTGGCAGTGCCAATCTGCTAAGGGATATGGCTTCCAGTGAAATTATGCTTTATACATTTTCTGCAAATGTGGCCATACATCATTATTCTTTTTGCTTTTAAGCCATTTGGCTGTAGAAGCTTACTCACCTCTAGTTTCCTTGTCAGGTAAGTGGGTATTTATTGCTGTTTTAAAAGTTGCTCCAGCAAGTAAAAGCTTTTCTTTTATTAATTAACTAAGATGTATTATTTTTTTAAATAACAAAACTCTTATATGCAGGCTGAAGGAAGGGGTACAGCTCGTGTTGAAGTAAGTGATATTGTAAACATCAGCTACAGAAGTTTGAAGGGATGATCACTTCTGCCAATCAGAAACATTGTTTGACCTCTATCCAGATAGCTAAATTCCAGGTGGTCTGCTTTGTATTTAAGCTTCAGGCATCATTGGCAAGAAGGTGTGAAAAACTAAAAACCTCAGGCTTTCTTGGAGGGGAAGATATCACCTTTCCACCACAAAGCACAAGATAGAATGAAACTAGCTGGGACTGGGCTTCATTTTCAAGGCTAACAGAATTCTGACAATAAAGAATCTCCACCTTACTTCAGATTATTAAAAATACTCTTTGCACCTGAGATGAACCATTATTTCACATTCTAATAAATGTAATGCTTTGCAGGCAAGAGACTCAGAACTAATGGAAAATTACAAATGAATTATCCCTCAAACTGAGCGTGGCTTCTCCAGGTTAGATTCCAGATACATCTGAGGAAAACTGTAGTTTGCCTGATGATATAAACCACTAGAAATGTAACATGTAACAAATGCCTCCTTGTGCACTCCCAGTTTGTATTTGAACGTTGTAATTACCTCCAGTTTTTAAAATTGTGCTACTTGTTACAGTGCATATTAAAAGCTGAAACCTAAAAAAAAAAAAAAAAGCAGCTATATGGGAGGTAACATATATTGAAGCACTAGAAGTTACAGTGGTAGGACTGCTCATCAAATTTGCTCTGTATCTCATGAACCTCCCCAACAAGGAAAGTCCAGTTCTCTCAGGAGATGTGAAGGTACATTAACACATCAGACCTACATCTTCAATTTAATGAACATTTACTTCCTTCTAAATGTCACTCTTGGAGGGAGTAACCAGGAAAAAATGTCACAGAAGATATCATCCCTCACGGACATAAGGCAATAAAACCATCATTAGGTGCAGGTGGCAAATTATTATTCAGAACACCATAGGAGCACTTAATGTACTTCTATGAAATAGTTGCCAAGAATCCCCAAAGTCAGCAACTGTTCAGTGTACAATGGCGGATGATTTTTTTAAAGTGCTTGCTTGAGAGAAAACAGGACAAAGAAAAAGATTGGGTTGGGCAGCCTCAAATTCTGTTTTGAATGTGTTATCAGACCATTTCGTTTCTTTGCATCCATTTCCTTATATTTACAAAGAGTTAATTACCCCCAAAGGCCAGAATTGGAATGATAATAAAGGTTAGACAGATATTCAGTGAAGCAACACCTCAATACTCAGCAGCATCCCTAATACTAGCAACAGATGAACAGTACACTACATCCGGTGACTCTGGTAAGCTGTTGGAAATAGGTATCTACCTTTCTGAAGCGGTTACAGTTCGAAAGAGTATTTACCAAGTATCCAGACAGTAGTTGCTGAACTGAGAAGTTCTACACATCTCAGAATGAGAAATGAAACTAGACTTTTGTGTCTGCTTCCAAATCTAGCAGTATCTGAATGGGAGGCTTGTCAGAAAAGCTGATTAAGATAAACTCCCATAAATCATTACTAACCTGGTTTAATTGGTTCTTCCCTGCAGGCTTGTGGAAAGACAGAACTTCATCTGCTTCTTAGAGAGACAGCCTACGAGGCACATGATATCAACATTATAAAGCTCTGCTGAAATATGAGATCAAATAATGACAGTAGGATAATTATCACCATAAAATACTCCCCTCACTCCTCACCATAAAAGAAATATTTGGGGTTTTTTGTTATGTTTGTCAAAGACTTTAAACAGTACATCTGATAATATACCACTTGATAAGACCTCAATGGATGAGCAGATCAAAATAACTATGTCTTTAGGGGGGAAAAAGATGGTTGTGAAATAGTGCTGGTTGGTGTCATTACAAGGACACTTCCAATTATCTTTGAAAGGTCATTGGTGATCACGGAAACCAATAATGCTGGAAACTATTTCCAAATATATTAAGACCAAGAAAAGTATTTACAGTAGTCTGCATGGATTTCTGAAGAGAAAATAATAATGAGGATTGGCTCAGTGGCTGATGTTGACTATCTGCACTTCAGCAAGGTTTTTGTCATGCTCTTCCATAACATTCTCATTGACAAACTGATGATGTATGGACTAGATAAAGGGGCAGTGAGGTGGATTAAAGGTGGCTGAACTGCCAGTCTCAAAGGGTTGTGATCAGCGACATGAACTCCAACTGATGGGCAGTCACCAGTAGCATGGCCCAGGGGTCAAAACCAGAGCTAATATCATTTAACATCTTCATTAATGACCTTGATGATAGGACAGAGTACCTCCTCAGAAGGATGTACAGATGACTCAAAACTAGGAGGAATGGGTGATGGAGCAATAGTTGTGCTGCCGTTCAGAGGCAGATAAGCTGGAGAACTGGGCAAAGAGAAATGTCATCAAACTTAACAAAGAGAAATGCAGTCCTGCACCCTTGCTTTGAGCAGAGGGGTTAGAGTAGGCAAGCTCCAGAAGTGCTTTACAATTTCAGCAATTCTGTGGATGTCTATTTAGCAGAAGGTGCACAGTGGCTGAAGGCGAGATTCGGGACAGACTCTGTGACTGACTCTGAATAATTCCACTGTAATCAATGAGGATGCTTGAAATGAGGGATGCTGTTCAGAATAAGAGTGGCTCTATTGTTTCAAGAATTATACTCAAGTGTCCTTAAGTTTTACAAAGTCACCGCCAGCAGAAAGTATTTAAAAGACAGGTGTGTTCAGATTAACTTTTTTTTTTTTTTTTACAGCAACAGTATTGTTCAGATAGTTCACTTTGGCAAACACATTATCCACAAAAGCCACAGGATGTTGCAAAGCATGGAGCTGAAATTTTAACTCAGATATTAACACTTGGGCAAGGATATTTAGATTCTTAACAATATCTCAGTCTTTAGAATGAAAGCCACAGATGATGAATCCTGAACAATTCTCAGAAACATTTTTCTTTGTTCACATGCTGTACTTAGAATCTGCAGCCTTCTCTAAAAGCAGGCAACATATAAAAGGTCAATAGTAGGGATCAGACAAAGAGCTTTCCCTTTGTGTCCACACCTGAACAAACAAATTAGCAAGAAAACTAAGGTATCCTGTATCTTTCAGGCTGCTGTAGGAATAAAAGGAGAAAAAGGGAAATAATCTATGTCAAATGCAAAAAAACCCTGAACCTGTCATTGGTTGAAGTAGACAAGTAACATTTACAGGAAAATATAACTAAAACACACAACTAAAATTAGGCATCTTCAGACTAATCACAAAGGTGATACTTGAATAGTAAAATCATATCCAGAGTAGAGAAGCCTGTTTGGCTTAAGCATATAATCCAAAATAAAATTAACCTAATTAAATAGTTTTTGTTTGAAACAATATCTCTCTCACCAGAGACAATCACCAATGGCTATAACATTAAACCACCAACAATCATGACACTAATGAAATTACCCCAGTGTCACAATACAGATGGCAGATAAACTCCTTCAGGCTTTGCCTTTGTCAACAGCATGAATAGAGCAGAGAGTACTGAAAGCAATAGCATGGCCTGTTATTCTTCTCTGCCTTAAAGAACGATGTCATCCTTCATAGCCAGTCTTACTCTGAAGAAGTATAAATAGGATGAGATTTATTAACAGAAATGAGTGTAACATGGAATTTGCTCCTGTTACACATTACATCTTTTTTTGGTGGTTCTAAAGTGGTTGCAAAGAGAAGGGAAGGACAAGCGATGTTTACAAAGTGATCTCTACTTTGTCAGGCAGAGAACATGATTTGCACGCAGATCATTCTGGGAAGAGAAGTCATAAAGATGGCAGCGCTTTGATATTTGTCAGCAAAAGATTACTCACAGGAACGCAGGAACAATTAGAGCAGAGCTGCAGGGATGGATTTGCTAAGTCCTTGGCTGTTCTCAGTGGCATGAGGCCGGTACAAACCTTCTGATAGCAAGTACCAATTTCAAAGTGAAGGCATTTTTTGTTTTTGCAGACAGTTACCAAAACACCTGCTGGAAAGCCAAATTCTGGAAAAAGCCAAGAACCTTTAGTGAGGAACTGAGTAAGGTAATTTGAAAACACTCCATCTACCCTTCCCAAGTCAGTAGCAAAATTCATGCCAGCTTCAGTAGTAAGAGACATTGGCCCACAAGCCACAGAATATAGTGAGGTGTAAGCCGTGCAGAGGTTTTTAAAAACTTACTACATGAGTATTATTTTTTTATCCTTCCATTTGCCCTAATTTAAAGCTTTTGGAACCATTTTGGAACCATTTTGGAACCATTTTGGAACCGGGTCTGTTAGGGACAAGCACAAGAAGAACATACCATGGCCCAAAGTCAGGTCGTCTAAGGAGGATTTAGTCCCACCGGTGTGCTCTGCGTGTTTCCTGAAATGTCTGTATGCTAATGCACGCAGAATGCGGAACAAGCAGGAAGAGTTAGAGGTCTGTGTGCGGGCTAAGGGTTATGATCTAGTAGCAATAACAGAGACATGGTGGGACAGGTCACATGACTGGAATGTGGCCATGGATGGTTATGTGCTTTTTAGGAAAGAGAGGGCAGGAAAGTGAGGTGGTGGAGTTGCTCTTTATGTGAGAGAGCAACTAGAATGTATTGAGTTTCGTGCAGGGGCTGATGAGGGGCAAGTTGAAAGTCTGTGGGTAAGAATTAAGGGGCAAGCAGGTGCGGGTGACACAGTTGTGGGGGTCTACTACAGACCTCCTGATCAAGGTGAGGAGGTTGATGAGGCTTTCTACAGGCAACTGAAAGCAGCCTCACAACTACAGTCCCTGGTCCTCATGGGAGATTTCAACTACCCTGATATCTGCTGGAAGACTCACACAGCCAGCCTTTCACAGTCTAGGAGGTTCCTCCAGTGCATTGATGATAACTTCTTAAGGCAAATGGTGGACAAGCCGACTAGAAGAGGAGCGCTGCTGGATCTTGTACTAACCAGCAAGGAGGGCCTTGTTGAAGCAGTGGTGGTCAATGGCAGCCTTGGCTGCAGTGATCATGAGATGGTGGAGTTCAGGATCCTGTGTGGAAGGAACAAAATACCCAGCAGGACCAGAACCCTGGACTTCCACAGGGCAAACTTTGGTCTCCTCAATCATCTATTAAGGGAAATCCCATGGGACAGGGTGCTAGAAGATAAAGGAGCTCAAGATAGCTGGTCAACATTCAAGGACCACTTCTTGCAAGCACAGGATCAGAGCGTCCCAATGGTTAGGAAATCTAGTAAGGGTGCTAGGAGACCTGCATGGTTAAAGAAGGAACTACTGGGCAAACTTAAGTGGAAAAGGAAAATCTACAGATCATGGAAGGAGGGGCTGGTCACGTGGGAGGAATATAGGACTGTTGTCAGAGGATGTAGGGAGGCAATTAGGAAAGCTAAGGCCTCCTTGGAACTTAACCTTGCAAGTCAGGTTAAGGATAATAGAAAGGGCTTTTTCAAATACATAGCTAGCAAAACTAGCAATAGAGGCAATATTGGCCCATTGAGGAATGAGGTGGGAGCCCTGGTGACAGAGGATATAAAGAAGGCAGAGGTGCTGAATGCCTTCTTTGCCTCTGTCTTCACTCCTGCAGGGTCTCCCTATGAGCCCCAGATTCATATAGCCCCAGAAGAAGTCAAGATAGAGGAAGAGTTTGACATGGTAGATGAGGATTGGGTTAGGGATCAGTTGAGTAATCTGGACATCCATAAATCAATGGGTCCAGATGGAATGCACCCAAGGGTGCTGAGGGAGCTGGCGGAGGTCATTGCTAGGCCACTCTCCATCATCTTCAGTAAGTCATGGGCAACAGGTGAGGTGCCTGAGGACTGGAGGATAGCAAATGTCACTCCAGTCTACAAGAAGGGCAAGAAGGAGGACCCGGGTAACTATAGACCGGTCAGCCTCACCTCCATCCCTGGAAAGGTGATGGAACAACTTGTTCTTGGCACTATCTCCAGGCACATCAAGGACATGGGGGTCATCAAGAGCAGTCAACATGGTTTTATCAAGGGTAAATCATGTTTGACTAACCTCATAGCCTTCTATGAGGAAATTACTAGGTGGATAGATGATGGTAGAGCGGTAGATGTGGTTTATCTTGATTTCAGTAAAGCATTTGACACCGTCTCCCACAGCATCCTTGTAGAAAAGTTGATCAGGTATGGGTTTGGTGATCAGGAAGTGAGGTGGATTAGGAACTGGTTGAAAGGAAGGAGTCAGAGAGTTGTAGTCAATGGGGCAGAATCTGGTTGGAGGTGTGTGACTAGTGGAGTCCCACAGGGGTCGGTACTGGGACCGGTGTTGTTCAACATCTTCATCAACGACCTGGATGAGGGTATAGAATGTACCCTCAGCAAGTTTGCTGATGACACTAAGCTGGGAGGAGTGGCTGACACACCAGAAGGCTGTGCTGCCATTCAGAGAGACTTAGATAGGTTGGAGAGTTGGGCGGGGAGAAACATGATGAAATTCAACAAGGGGAAGTGCAGAGTTTTACATTTGGGGAAGAACAACACCATGTCCCAGTACAGGTTGGGGGCTGAACTGCTGGAGAGTAGTGTAGGTGAAAGAGACCTGGGGGTCCTGGTAGACAGGAGGATGACCATGAGCCAGCAATGTGCCCTTGTGGCCAAGAAGGCCAATGGCATCCTGGGGTGCATTAGAAAGGGTGTGGTTAGTAGGTCAAGAGAGGTTCTCCTCCCCCTCTATTCTGCATTGGTGAGGCCACATCTGGAGTATTGTGTCCAGTTCTGGGCCCCTCAGTTCAAAAAGGACAGGGAACTGCTCGAAAGAGTCCAGCGCAGAGCTACGAAGATGATTAGGGGAGTGGAACATCTCCCTTATGAGGAAAGGCTGAGGGAGCTGGGTCTCTTTAGCTTGGAGAAAAGGAGACTGAGGGGTGACCTCATCCATGTTTACAAATATGTAAGGGGTGAGTGTCAGGGAGATGGAGTTAGGCTTTTCTCAGTGATGACCAGTGATAGAACAAGGGGTAATGGGTGTAAATTGGAGCATAGGAGGTTCAAGGTGAATATCCAAAAAAATTTTTTTTACTGTAAGAGTGACAGAGCACTGGAACAGGCTGCCCAGGGAGGTTGTGGAGTCTCCTTCACTGGAGACATTCAAAACCTACCTGGATGCGTTCCTGTGTGATGTACTCTAGGAGACCCTGCTCTGGCAGGTGGGTTGGACTAGATGATCTTTCAAGGTCCCTTCCAGCCCCTAAGATTCTATGATTCTATGATTATAAATCCAAGGTGTTAAAGAAGCTATTAAAAACTATATTTGGTGACTTCTGAATCAATGGAGATTAAATGTGGGTTTTTTTCTAAAAATGATTATCAGGATTTTTCTGACTGTGGTCAAGAATCAAGGTACTGCAAGAAGACAGAAAGTGACTAAAAAAATCTAATGGCATATTAGAAGTTAAATTACTGTAAGACGTTGATATTTAATCTTAATTACAGTAGATGTTTAAAATAAATTTTCTTTCTATTTGATCAAAAGTATTTATAGAAAAAAAAGTTATGATACAACATAAAATAGCCAATTATAACATCTAAGATGCTGCCATTTTGCTCAATATCACAGCTTTTTGAAAGCTCGTCCCAGCGTAGCTCTAGTTGACATTTGAAATGTGAAGTTTTTTGATTAAAGCAAGTGATTGTTAACTTTCCAATGCTATCGGTGAGCATTCATCTTATTTAGGGAACTGATGATGCTTCTCAAAAGCTGGGGAAAACAGCACCTTTTTTTTTTTTTTTTTTTTTTTTTTTTTTTTTTTTGCATAAAAGAGTCATCTTTTATTACAGAACCCAGGAGTACTTATAAAGTTTATATTTAGCAGGGTTAGATGTAGCTGTGCAATCCATAAATGTCCAGGCTAAAGTTAGGGTTCCTGACACTGATTTTTTTTAATTTTAAATATAATGAGATAAGGGAGATAAAGAATAAGAGACTGCAGGTACATTTATAAATGGCAAGAAAAACAACCAAGAAAAAGCTGGATTTTCTATTTGAAAATGTAAGGAGTCCCTGGAAAACAGAGGGGTAGGCTTTTCTTGTGGAGTAAGTCGTTAAATCTCATTGTAAAACACAGGCTCAACATTTTGCTCAGGTTACATAGAAGCCTATACCCAAAGCAAACCCTGCTCAAGGGCAAAACCAAAACCACTTTATCATCTTCATCATGTAAACTTTGTCCATTTACAAATTCTTTGGAACTATTTTCTAGTGGAATTATGCAGGCTAAAAACAAGAGGCAAGTTATAGGCATATATTCCTTCAGCTTCTCCCCTTCAACAGTTCACCTGATAACAATAACAGGATCAAAACTCTACTGTAAGAGATACTACAAAGCACTAGCAAGACCTCAGATTTTTAAGAACATGAAGTGACTTTAAAAAAAAACAACAACAAACCAAACCACTAACACTGATTAGATTTCAGGAAAAGGGAGGTGTAGAACTAACTGAAAAGGCTGTCCACTATTACCTTGAACAAATCCTTTCATTCTGCATTGTCTGTTTAACTGAGGTAACCAGCATGCCCTTCTCCCAGCCTTCATCTACTTGCTGTACTTTGTGAGTACTATCTTTGGGCCAGAAACACTCTCTGATGATACAACAGACTATAAACATAGCAGCAACCTAATCTCGTCATCTTTTATTACAGAACCCAGGAGTACTTATAAAGTTTATATTTAGCAGGGTTAGATGTAGCTGTGCAATCCATAAATGTCCAGGCTAAAGTTAGGGTTCCTGACACTGATTTTTTTTAATTTTAAATATAATGAGATAAGGGAGATAAAGAATAAGAGACTGCAGGTACATTTATAAATGGCAAGAAAAACAACCAAGAAAAAGCTGGATTTTCTATTTGAAAATGTAAGGAGTCCCTGGAAAACAGAGGGGTAGGCTTTTCTTGTGGAGTAAGTCGTTAAATCTCATTGTAAAACACAGGCTCAACATTTTGCTCAGGTTACATAGAAGCCTATACCCAAAGCAAACCCTGCTCAAGGGCAAAACCAAAACCACTTTATCATCTTCATCATGTAAACTTTGTCCATTTACAAATTCTTTGGAACTATTTTCTAGTGGAATTATGCAGGCTAAAAACAAGAGGCAAGTTATAGGCATATATTCCTTCAGCTTCTCCCCTTCAACAGTTCACCTGATAACAATAACAGGATCAAAACTCTACTGTAAGAGATACTACAAAGCACTAGCAAGACCTCAGATTTTTAAGAACATGAAGTGACTTTAAAAAAAAACAACAACAAACCAAACCACTAACACTGATTAGATTTCAGGAAAAGGGAGGTGTAGAACTAACTGAAAAGGCTGTCCACTATTACCTTGAACAAATCCTTTCATTCTGCATTGTCTGTTTAACTGAGGTAACCAGCATGCCCTTCTCCCAGCCTTCATCTACTTGCTGTACTTTGTGAGTACTATCTTTGGGCCAGAAACACTCTCTGATGATACAACAGACTATAAACATAGCAGCAACCTAATCTCCTGTGCAACTTCTAGACATGGCTGCAGAAATCATAGTGTTTGCATAACTCCTCTCAGTTGCAGAACACCTCCAGAACACTGGTACTTCTTTGCTAGTCAAGGGCCATATTCATCATCTTTTGCCTTCACACTTTCTATTGAACATGTTGGGTTTGTTTGTACAAAACATGGCACAATTGAAGAACACTAAATATGGAATTCACATGGATTAAAAAATAGGTGGCTCCCACAAGACTCTAAGAAGCTACAACAGCTAATTCCCAGCAATTTCATAGTAGCAGATAGCTTGCATGAGTGTGTTCAAAATATCTATTTCCAATAATTATTTTTTTTAATAAAGCACTTTTGGGGAAAAGGCAGTCTTTGGGAAGAGGAGCTATCAGAGTACAACAGTAGTTTGTCCTCAAAGGAGAGGAGATGGAGCTATTTAATGCCCTCTAAAGCAATTATATTCAGCTTTATCTTAGGATATATTGATAGAGTTATAAAGATTATTCATGCTACAAATTAAAACTTCAGAAGATTAAGGATACTTTGTTACCCTTGATGCTCTGAGAAACATAAATTTTGGGTGGATACAACAGTCTCAAACTTTGTCTCATCACCTGGTTGAATTTAATTAATTAGACTTGCGGATCAGCGATATGCTCTGTGTTTATTCCTATTACAAATGTAACTCACTGTCTTCTATGCAGACTATGTAAAATATGCAAAGCTAAACATTTTGGCTCACTCGTTAGCTTTTGGCTTTAACAATCTGCTATTGCTCTGTTCCAGATAAGATTGCTCAGCAACTTACATATTTAGAAACTAAGTGGAGTGAAAGGGTCATAAAATTGCTTTCGATTGACACATATTCTTCTTAGCCCAGGGAATTCCCTTTGCAAATTCTTCTACACAGAGCAATGCCTCCATCTCTACTCTTCTCTCCTTTAAATATGGAGATGGTTCTTGTGGAAGTGGCACACCAGGCCAGGGAGGAAGCAGAGTTCTTTCTAGAGCAATCTTCTCATGACAGAAGGCCAATTATAATACTAAGCCAGTGACAGAACATAAACCCAACTAGGCCTTTATGCTTCTTCACTGAATAAACTTTTTTTTGGTCTCAGTTGCATCATATCTTGTTCAGATCATTCAGTATCTTCCAAATGCTACAGAAGGCACATATATACATGTGGTAAATTAAATTAAAATTAAACACCCAGTCAAGAGCTGAGAACCGTATATAAAATAAGAAAACCTAAATACATATCCATAATTATATCAAATACATAACTACAGATGGTTATGTGAGAAGGCAAGCAACAAACTGGGATCATTAGGGACTAAAATATGTATGCCATTATTCAAAGCAGATTAATTAATTTGAATTAATTTTTGTTACCCTTTGAATATCTCCTGTTTTACCTCTCACATTCTGAAAACATGAGGTATGGAGTTTATATTTAGGTGGAAAAATTATTGTACCTCACTCTCAGGGTAAACCTCAGTGCCTACAATTTACATTTGCTACACTACATTTCCTAGAAGAAAGTCTGCCTTTTGCACTAGCAGCTTATTTGTTTTCCTCAGAGTTTAAACAGCACTTGACTCTATTGCCTGGTATTTCACAAGGGACTGCAGTAGGCCAGCATGCTTCATCTCAAATAGCATTTCATGCTATGCTGGCATATTTCTTGTTGAAGGTGTTAGATATCCATGTAACAAATATCTCAGAAGCCAGGAAGTATACCACTGCTGCTTAATAGTCTGATAATTTCCTTTCTTAATACACAGTTATGAAACATCCATTCCTTTCAGCCAGTTTTCTCCAGGAATAGAAAAACTCCAATGGCACTGAATTTCAGTTTCAGGAGAAGGAAGTGTATCTCAGAGGCTGAAACCTGCTGACTTTAGCAGAGCAAATTTAACATCAAAAGCACCTTCAGCATATGATGTCAGGCAAACTTTGTGCTAGCCACATGGCTGATGGAGCAATGCAACTTGCTTTATTAACAGCATGCATTCAAGAATCAACATGTTAGCATTCTTCTCTTTCTTTTTAGCTTCCCAGCCTTCAGGGGAACCTTTACATCTATGTGCAAGTGGGGTTTTCTCAGTGGTGAAACTCTAGCAGTAAATGATACCAATTTACAGTAGTACAATAGAGCTGCAACAAAGCTATAGAAAAGCTCTGACTTAAAGCTACAGTATGATGTTTTATCCAAAAATACCAAGCAGACACAGCACAGTAGCAATGATACTGGCAAGGACTACGGGATTAACACAAGCAGGTGCCCATAAATCCTACAGGCAATGTCTATATCCCAAGCCTGCTCATTCACAGACCACAGCAGAAAATGTGGTTGTAGCCCCTGGCCATGTTATTCACCAAGAAGAGTTTGTCCAGTTGTAGTAATTGGTAGTTATTTCTGTTACAAATTACTTGTCATAGTATCTAAATTGAGTCACTGTCATATTGGCAAGATGTTGTGAAGCTTATAATCAACGTAAATCAAGTTATACACTAAAACTATGCTTGCATATATTTCGCCATCATGTGTGCTTGAAAAACCTTTGGTGAACTTCATCTGTTGCATATGGTTCAGCAAAACAAGCTTAATACACCAATTAGTACTGTGAAAAGTAACAGTGTTTATTATTATGTAACACTGGCTGCTTACAGAAATTGCTGCTTTCCCTGTGAAAGCCAGAACCAGCCTTTATAGGAAGTACTTTTACTGGAGTTCAATACATTCATGAAAACACAAAACCACCCCAACATGACTTTATCCTTTCAGTACCAGCGGCAGCAGAAATGCCTCCTGCCCTGTGCAGCTGCCTCTGAGTAGTTCATTATCTGCGACTGCCCTGAATTTCTACACAATTTTCCACTGAAAATGTAGTAAAACAATTTATTTCAAAAAAACCAGCTCAATACATGGGTGAAATAGCTGGTCCTCTGTGCCAAGAGACTACTTTCCCCTGTGAGGGGATCTATATACAACTTCAAAATCTCTTTGTGGAAGACATCTACTTAGGTCTTAAATCTAGAGTTTAAATTCAGCCCATACAATGTCCCACTGATCAGTGTAACAAATAACAGATGGAGGAGGATGCCCTTACTCAGGCTACTCAGCAATTTGACAAAACCATAGGGAAATACTTGCAATGATGGAAAAATATGAAAATGCAATATGTTGGTGCTCTGGAACACAAAAAAAAGTATGTTGCCTGTGTAAGCTTTGGCAAGCCCAGCATCTTACTGGATTTTGGCTGCATTTATCCTAGAGAAAACATGTTAACATTGAAAATGAGGTCCTGGTAAGCATGAGCCTGAAGTGTCTCAAATGATTTAAACACCAACTTTCAATTATGCAAAACTGACACGGTATTAAAAGCAAAATTTTATTACATCTGAAGAAAGTACCTCTGTATTTGGGATGAGGACCATCACTGATGAATATGGACTTGAGCTGTCCTTTTTTCCTCATCAATAAATTTAAAAAGGCAAAATTTTCATTGTCAATTTAATTGTAAATGTCATTTCACTGGTCAAAAATCATCTCAGGAAGAAATACAAAATTCTAGTTAGGGAACATGAAATATGCAGTTATTTGGGAATGTTCCTTCTATACCAAAACCACTGATTCTGGGAAAAAGTAACTGACACTTAGCAATTACGGTTGTGGTGGCCTTCAATAGCATTGTTGTCATGAAGTTCTAAACTTTTAAACCTTCCAAGTATTGGACTGTACAATGTAATATGACATTTACTCTTCTTTGTTGTTCTTCATCCCAGCTGCTGAATACATTTATTGATCTGCTGCTGGCAACAGCAGAAAGAAAAAAAAAATAAATAAAAATTTAAAACCTCAGACTACTTATACAAGCAAAATCTGACTCCAGAATTTGCAGATATGCTTAATCCATTAAATTTCATTTATGCCTCAATATCAAGGAAGGTCACTCAGCATTATGAATGGTCCTACTGAAGGCAAAGACGGCAATATAAAGCCAGTAGAGATTTAAAAGAAAAGACTGAGTAAATATCAATTCTAAAGTCTAACTCTTCTTTCCTCCATCTTGCTATGTTGTAGAGGAAAGAAGAAACTGTTTTCACCCTGAGTTCTTTTGTACATAGTACATCGCCTTCCTCCCTCCTTCCCCTATTTTCTTCCTCCATTTTTTTTTTTAAGGGGAAGACTATCTAGATCTGAGAGTGCATCCATCAAGCATCTCACTCTTTGATTAATCAGGTGAGAAAGACACCTACTGATCACAGGAAAGTAGACTGAAACAGAGGTGTTGCAAAGATGTTCCGTAACTTGCATTGCTGCAGGGTGACTTCCCTCTGTGGACATACTTCAAAGCCAAGTGCAGCAGCCATCACTAGTCACAATGGACAAAATATTTGTAACCATGTTCTCCAGTGAAAAGCTACCAATATAAAACTAACTTATGAGAACACTTCTGTAACAAAAGCCACGTGGCACTGAGCACGCGTTTATTAGTGCTTATACATTGAAGAGTCCTTAATGTGCCCTAGTCACTGTCTAATTTATTGCAATCTCACTACAGGATCTCAACAGACCTCAGGGTCTAGTAAGTGGCTGGACTACAAAAAAGATCAGGAACTTTTATCACAGATTTACTTCCTGGCTTTCAGTATCTTTATTTCAGTTGAGACTATGTACACTCCTTAAATTGCTGCTAGCATTATGGCTGCTGTTAGGAATGTTCATAGCTCTATAAACCCCATTACTTAGCTATTTTCACAGGGCTAAAATCTAAGATGCCAGTACCTCATCTGTCTTCCATTTGAGGAACTTTTATAAGCACAGTCAAGAAAATGTGAGTACCAAAATAGCACAAGACTCTGATCCATTAGGAATTAAAAGCAAGCAAACTACTTTCTATTCAGAGTATATGCTGAATACATACTCCTTTATTTCAGGAGAACATCACATTGCCATTGTCTAGTTTTAATTTCTGGATTTTCTTTCAGATTAAGTCACTGTACAAACAAATTGTTAGTTACAGAGATCTTGCCAGCCTGGAAAACGTAATTGCAAAGTAGGACTTTAATTACAAAATGGCAAATGAATTTGGTACTAGTGTTTCCCTACGAAAACACAAACAGAAACCTCAACTGCTTTTAACAATGTCACTGCATTACTTAGCTCAAAGCACTGTGCTATCCCTGTATGACCACCATTGTCAATACTCACACAAAACCAATTGCAGAATGCAAATATCCTCTGTGAATTGGTATCACACACTCCTCCTACAGAACACTCCAGTATTCTCTTCCCCCAAACAATGCAAGACCATTAGAAACCACAGCTTCCAAATAAAGCTACTCATTGATAGCATTACAGAAACTACTAAAAAGCAGGAAAGACTCACAGATGCTATATATGGTGGGAAGCCCTTTCTTCATGGATAAATCTCCCTCCAACTGGAGCAAGGCTGTAATCCAAACTGCTAAAATACTTGAGCAAAATAACACTTGCTGTTTTCCTGTACAGCTCCACAAGAACAATCTTCAATCTAACTCACACTATGTCCTACTGTGGTCATGTGCATGACAGCATTTGTAAGCCACTGATCACTGGAGAGCTCAACAGTACATTAGGTTAAACTCTGAAAGTGTTTGTTCCAACCTTAATTTTGACAAAACTCAAGTTCGCATTGGCATTTGCTACACAGAGTGATGCTGACACTGGCAAAATGATCTGTTATAAGCTTAGTTTAAGAAATGTTGGGATGCTACAGACCTGGAGAGATGTGTGGGCAAATTCTGGGGACTAAATTCAGTACTGCTATATTACTTCTTGGAAGCTGTTATTCACAACCATGGCCACTTCTGCATTTAAAGTGGTCAGTGAAAACATCAATCAACAAACGCAGAGCAAGCAGTGAAAGGAAGGACGCAGCAATATTACTTCGTTTTGTTTACATACTATCCTGGGATGAACTATTCCTTAATCCCTCAATTTACGAAGATTCCCTGAACTTTTAGGTTCACTCTACACTCAATGTTAGAAATTTCCATAGAAATAAAGAAATAGGAGGCTGGAGTTATAGCCTGACCCTCCCCCTGTTCTCAATGGTCCTTACCCAGTTGAGAAGCACATATTGTGAATATTCATTAGTCCTTAATTATTCAGTTGCATTGTTGTACTACCTGCCTCCTTAACCCAAATGAGGACTAATGAGGCAAAACATGTGGCTTTGATGTTTACTTTTCTGTTCATGGAAGCTGCCCTTCACTTTTGTTTTGTGGTTGTTCTGTTGTGGGGTTTTTTTTCTGTAAAATGCTGACATCTGTTTTGACAATACTGACTGTAAATCTGCACAGGTTGGAACAATATAGCACTCAGATTTGTGTCTCTCATATGAGATTTCACCAACAGCATCTTGCTTTTTGTCAACACCTGAATGAGTGCTCCTTCCCAGTATCTCAGAATATGGTACTTCACAGCCATCCTAGCTCAGCTTGAAAAATAATAGGGAGTGAAAATTATAAAGAAATTGATTTTTATGGACAGGATGTCAGGATAGCTACCAATGTGAATTTTCTTCTAAATGCAGAAACTTGTCATGCATTGATCCAACCCAAAGAATGACATCATGCCATTGATTTCAAAAGACAATTCTGCTTAGAAAGTGAGGACTTAACATGAGCCCAAGTTTTTGATAGCTCTGTCACAAACCCACTTAAAATAAATCCCTTAAAACTGAAACTACCACTCAGCCTCAGCTTTTCAATTACACTTATCCACAAACTTTCTGGCTCAAGGGCCTTTCTATAGAAAAATGTTAAATTGTCAGTTTTATAAACTTCCAATTAGCTTCCATAACAAAATGACATGGAAGTTAGTATCACACATTGCTTTTAGGTGTATACATCCACACTGATGCAGGTAGAGAGCATGTAGATTAGGAGCAGATGTTGTATTTGGCTTTATTTTCTGGCATATAGTTTATGGACTGGACTTTGTTCACAAGCAGCAGCATTGTTTACAAGCAGCAGCATTGTTTACAGATCCTCATCCGAACAGTAAGATTCAGAAGTCGGTGGTTTGATAGCTTCTCCATAGAGCCATATACCAGTTTTATTGTGGTATAGACAAAGACTCTCTGTTTAAGCCTCAAGGATCCGTGAACACAAAGCAAACGTATGAAATTGTATCAAACACAAAGTTTGTCTGGAGAACTGTTTCCAAATGGCAGTGGAAGCACCATCTCACAGAGTAAATGAAAATACAAGTCAAGTAACACAGCAGAGAAAACCAGAAGAGAAAGTCTGGTTATTTATGGAATTTGCAGTAAGATGGAAAGTGTTTTTCCTTCAGAACGTCTCTTAAATCCTTAAGAACAGTCTGTGGGAAGATCATTAGATGGCTCAATCTCATTTCAAGTCAACAGGGTCTACTTTAGTCTACAGTCCTAGAGGCAAAAGGAACACAAAACTAGGACCTAGTAAGTAATGCATTCTCTCATCTACCATTGGAGAACCTCCCAGATCTGGCTGGAAACAAGTTAGTGAGATAAGATGACAAAGCAGTCTCTTATGTCTCAAAGGCCAACTCTTCCATTAAAACACTGGACTCTCCACTTTCAAGGGTCTCTTAGAGCCATTTTTTCTTGTATTAGAGTGGTGTGCGTGTGAGAGAAACAGGGAAACTGCTGTGATTTTTTTGTAGTCCTCCCACAGCAGGCTAATTCAACACACCTTCAGCTGTGACTCAAAAGCTGAGCAAGGGCCATGGGTTGCCCCTCAAGAGACTATGGTTAGTGGCACACAGTAGTCACCAGTGCTTCAGTGCTCCATACAACTCTTATTTTCATAAGCGGGAACATCCAAATGTAAAGCTCCTGGACTGAGTTGCCTAAATAAAAAGAACATGCAATAGAGGTTTGCTTCAAAAGTTTCCATGTAAAGAAAAGGGTCTGAGTGCAATTCAACATACATTACTCTCGGATACAATTGCATTCCATGGCAATTATCAAAGCCTTTAAATTTGCCTTTATTTGCAATTAAAATGAAACCTTCTTAGGCATTTTTAATCAAATGTACAGCTCCTCTGTACTGAAGTTTTGAGCCAATAAACAGATTCTGTCAGTGGACATTCTTAGCAGGGACTATAGGAGTTTGGCTGCCAACCAGAGAAGCCAGAATAGGACAGGACTTTACCCCAAAGAGCTGGTCTGAAAATCTTTTCTTTTTAATCTGCCAGTAACTAGTCATTGGGAGACTAACTAAACTTAGCAGTTGTTTGCTATTGCTTTTGATAGACACACAAGTATGAGATGCATGAGTCATTATGCCAGTTCCATCTATGCTCTGCAGTTTGGCAGTCAACTACTAATTTCTCTTCCTTCCAAAAAGAGGTGGCAAAAATGATAGAGTGATTCTCACAAAGTATGAGAAGTGCAGATATCATCAACTAGCAACAGGCCAACCTCAGTAAGTGCATTTTATGTAATCTACTGTGCTACTAGAGGAGACGGATCTCTTAGTCCTCACCTTCATTCTGTGAAGCTCAAAAAATATTAAGACAAAATATGGTTAAAAACCTGCCTGACCATTAGACAATTTTTCATTTATAAACTGCTGTTTTATTTGAATCACTTCACCAATCTCAGTTACGAATTCTCACTTACAGATGCTAGCAACTCTGATTTAATATTGGCAAATGATAGAACTAGCATGATATCATATTCTTTGTTGCACCGAAAGTGGATGGAAATTATATTTGAGGGAATTAGATTATAACTACAAACAAGCAATAAAAAGCTCTTTATTACAGCAATTCTTGCAAGCACTGAACCATATTCTGATTGGATTAGTTTTCTAAACTGTGCATTGTCATGACTGTGAAGTCTGCCCCAATGGTAGGTATACCCAGTCATCCAGGGCTGAAGCAACTGTTCCTTACATTTATTTATTAAATATTTCTGAAATAAAGAGTATCAGAACACCCAGAACCACTGAAAAGCCAGCAATCAACCTAGTTAGTCCACTACTGTCTCTCCAACAGGCTGGTATCAGAACTGCCAGGTCTTAAAAACATGACTTAGGCAATCACAGATTAGGCAGTTTCTTCCATCTCAACTAAAGATTGTCCTGTTCCTGAAGGCAAAAGAAAAATATATCTGCCTTTCAAATTTCAGCAGCTTCATTGAGCAACATCACTGGCTGAAGAAGGCTGCGAAGGACATAACCTAGATCATGCTGTTAAATCCTGAATTCTCCAGTGAAACCCACTGCAGCTTATTCCAGTTCCTTTCGGATATACTTTTATGGTAATATAACGAACTTACACACAGGGATGAAGTACTTTAAAGAGCTCACATACAACTCTGACCCTAAGGAAAAACAATTATCTGAATTGTGGCCTAAATACTATCAAATACAAGAAGTTCAACAAACCAATTTTTACTCTTATTTATGCAATCAGGTAGTAAATTATCTTCTGTGAGACTGCAGAGTTTTCTCCCAGGTGCTTTTTCAGCACTTTTTTTCTTCTTTAAAACCATAATAGAAAAAGTCTAACATAGAATTACCCAGATTCTGATTATGTGTGTGGGAGCAAGAGCAAGAGCTCAATTTGCTTGTTTTGCATCTAGAGAAGAATTAAAAAGAAAGCAAGTAAACAAACAAAAATCAAAAGAGCTTCCCCCCTCATTATTTCCTTTTAGCCAAGCTGATGTGATGAGTCCAGCCAGGTTCTCCCCATCCAACTTTTCTCATCCATGTCTCCTATGGGAATACTGATCAAGCAGGAGAGGCTTTGAACTTATGCATGCACCTCTTTCATCTACAGCTTTCACTGTGGTTTTAAAGAATACAAAACATATATACATTTAAAAGAAAAAGAAAAAAAGGCTGTTGCAACAAACCTATTCTTCTTTTACTCCCTTGTGGAAACAACAACACAACGTTTTCTCCATTTAATAAAAAGCAATCTATACCTGAAGGATCTCTTCTCTTACTCTTGGGATGAAAGCATTTAAACTTATTTGAAGAAAGACAAGGAGCATCAAGATGTGATTAAATTAGAAACAACAGGAAAAAAAAAAACAAACAACTTCCTACAGAAAGTACTGCTCATTGTAGAGAGGAAAAAACATGCAAGATAAAATCAAAAGCATGCATCTAACATTGTAAGTGGAGGAAATCACTGAGTTTAGAGCACTGCAACTATGCTGCCATGCTGTGGAAGCTTTTGTGCAGATAGCCAGCAAGACTGTTCAGGGTGGCAGGTTCTACTCAGTATACCGAAGGTGATTGTACTTGTATGATCTCAGGAATTACAAGTGGTTTCTCTCTGATAAAAACTCCTACATGAAGTAGGGTATTTTTCTGTCCCTGCGAATATTCAGACAATATTCAAGTTACTTTCAAGTTATACAAGAGAGGCAATGATGATGATACAACCTAAAACCAGTATATGTCTTGAACAGGTTAGTCTTATTTCAACAGCTTAGATGGATTACCAAGCAGACTAAAATGTAAAGCTCCATTCCCTTAATTTAAAAGCACAGACTGATGTCAAAGAACAGCAGACTGCTGTGCCTACAGAACATTAAAAACATACATAGGAATATGCATGTTGTATGTCTATCAGAAACCTGAGAATAATACTCATTTAGTTGACAATGTCATTGATAACTTGCTGAATTCTGAGGTGACTAAGGACCAAATTTCTTTTGTCTGGATTACAAAATTTCTCCAGAAATAAAATGAAAACAGATTTTTACAATATTTTCCGATTTCCATACTATTGATTAAGTAGCCCTGGACAATATTTTTTACAATATTTCCATACTATTGATTAAGTAGCCCTGGACTTTGGATTTTCTACTTTTATTCCTTGATTTTCATCTAGATATTAAATAGTATTTAGTGGGTATGTTGAACTTCTTATAAAGAAATTAGCTGAAAGCAAGAAAGCCTTCAGAAAGTAGCACCAAGACTAATAAAGCTAAAAGGATATTCTCACTAGTGGAAACACTGTTAATAATGATAATTTGTTTCCTTTATTAAAGGGTTATTTGGAATTCTGGCATGTATGCCACAAGCTCTGTTTACTGAACACTGTACCCTATCATGGCAAGCTGAGAAACAGAACCTGAAAGACCTTTACTGCAATTCGGACTTAACTTCTAGAGTCCTAAGTGACTCTGGGCAAGTTTTTTCATCATTTTAGGCCTTAGTTTCCCCCATCTGCAAATGAAAATAATATCTATTCTCTTTGCCAAACACCTTCAGACCACTTAGCTTCTCAGATGACATTTCATTAAGTATTATTACCACTACTCTCAGTTTTCAATATAGCTAAGCTAAGATGACATTGCAGTAGCAAACACATTTTATAACAAATTTTCTTAAAACATTTAATCTGAGATCAGAACACAGCAGATGAGAGCATGTGGTGGAACAAATTGGTAGCAAATACACAGACTAGAAACTATACTTAGACTAATCAGTATCCATTTTTATATTTACTTTCTGCAATCTTTTCAATAGCTGCATTTTAATAGTGCAAATATGTATGAAATGTGAATTTGAAATTCATATGTGCAATTATTCACTCAAAGTATCAAAATGTATAATCAATTGGGAAAAACAATAATCCCATTCCAGGAAACTGATCTAAGACAACTAACCAGAGATAAGAAACTTGGGATAATGAAACACAGGTAAGTGACTCTGTAAGACAAAATGGTCAATAGTAGGACACTGGTTTGGGGAACAAAGGAGGCCATGAATTATTTACCATTCCAACATAGCTGCAGTAATAGAGAAAACTGATCATGGGAAATCCACACACAAGAATTCCAATCACACACAAAAAGAGACCAAAATTGATAATATAAATTATTCACCAGAAAGTTAGGGCTAAACTGTTATATGCCATTTATTTTATACTGGTTGAAAAGATCACTGCTTAATATTCTATAAAAAAACAGTTAATTTTCCAAACATGTGTTAATTGTGTATCCCAATTAATGTGAAAGAAATTACATTTCTTTTGAATAGACCATGCGAGATAACAACCCAAATAATTCTAGAAGACTATTTTGTTCTACTTACAGTAGAATTACTATTATTTCTTTTAGTAATTGTATGCTGTCTGCATAATTATTGTGATTTTTATTAAATACAGCTATTGAGGGAAATAGGAAGTTATTTCATACTTTCTTTCTCTCCATTAACTATTTGGAGTTAGAAATAAAAGCAGTATGATAGTTCAGTAATATCTAGGTTTTTGGAATCCTGTACAATGGGGAATGAGAGGAAGAAATATAGGTTTGATGGAAGGAGACAAACTATTGATCATTACACCATGTCAATAAGATTTATGCTTTGGGTCTCTACAGGTTGCCTGTTTTTATGGAAATAATTTGAGGATTGTGTCCAGAAATGTGTGATGCGTGGATGTTTCTGCATTACTGGTACTGCACAAGCATCTACGATTGCACAGGAAAGGCTAACAGGAATCCCCTTGGATCACAGACCTCACGCTCTTGTCTTACAGAGAACACTGTAATAGGATGTCTGGGTTTCTATCAGGGAGTGGAGTTAGAATAGGCAAGGAGACATTTGTTAACATCAGCAACTTGTACAGAAGTTTGTAGTGAAATCACTATTCAGCACAGCATGTGGTGGGACTATGAGACGGACAAGCTCCCTTCAAGCTTGACAGTTCAGCTCTCCACTGTAGCTCTTCTTTGGTCTTTTTGGGTCAACAGCCTTATGGATGCTCCTTGCTCCTGTTCTCTAGTGATGTACTTCTCACAGCTATGTCTCTAACACAGTTACTCAGCCCAAAAGAGTGAGTGCGATTTCATTCTGGGCTGCCCAGGGGGCTTGTGGAGTCTCCTTCTCCAGAGACTTTCAAGACCTGCCCGCAAGCAAATCCTGTGGCATGTGCTCTAGGTAATCCTGCTTTAGCAAGGGAGTTTGATTACATGATCTCTAGAGGTCTTTTCCAATTCTGACGATTCTGTGATTCCTAGACAATGCTGTACTAAAGCACACAAGCATCCCAAATTCAAATTAGATGTTTGTATTTTAATAACTTACACATCCATGCTCCACTCCTACAGTAGAGCCCTAGGGCAGCTCCAAGCAAGTTGAAAAAAAGCCTTCTGTGCTGGACTGTACCCAGGCTCATTAACCTTGCCTCTGAGTAGAGTTAATTAGAACAGACTAGACCTCAAGCTAACACAATTACTATTCTGCATTGTGCCATTTCCACATATCCTTGTGATTCAGCTGCAACAGCAAATGTAGGAATGCAATTTCCTAAAGTTCCAAATGTGATTAATTTTGCCTCATAATTTTGCCTTCTTTCTTCCCACTGACAGGATAACTAGATGATACTTCTGGGTCTAGTTTTCTGGTCCTGTGTCTAACTTCTGTCTTGCTTAAGGTAGATTACTCTTTCTCTATTCTCGGAGTAGATAAAGGAGAAATAGCACTCTCAACCCATTCACATGTATTCTCACCTCTCTCCATAGCACTGACTGTCCGGCCAGAAGAATAGTGTCCTGCTTAGTACTGACTAGTGTGAGAGTGCTGATGAGGACACAGCAAGGTTTCTATACTGTTCAGTACAGTGAAAATCAGAGACCTGTAAGCTAACATTTAATGTAAGTAAATTCAAGAACAATAAGCAACTGCATCAGTTATCTTGGGTACACCATGGAGCTGATGTAACAGCTCTTGTAAAGCTGAACTGGCTGTGTGCCTGATACTACACCTTATGAGAAATGAGTCTGCTTGCACCTTATTCACATTTAACAGCACTGCACTGCACCACACAGACTTCCTTAGTTCAGCTTTAGTTACTTGCAGAACATCAGATTTGTGAAGCTGCCTTGGGACAACATATGAACATATTAATCAGATATCAAGTGTAATAAACTGCAGTCCTGATAAACTGCATTATAATTCCATTTTTATAATTGTATTATTAATCCCATATTTTCCACACTATTATTGTCCAGGCTTCTCAACATCATAAAGACCAACAAACAGCTGTTTCTTTCCCCCAAAATCTATCCCAAATTATTAATATACAAAGCCAAGAACAATAACATTCAATACCTTTTTCTACAACACCAACCTCATCTTACTACCCTCCAGTATTAAAGCAATCAAGCAAGTTCAAACTGTCAAAGTACTACTGGTTGTAATGTAGCAATTGGTTTACACAAGGTACTTTGCCACATCCTGGCTGTTTCCCTTGGACATCAATGTGCATATTTACCGTGGACCAGAATAGGGTAGTGAGGAAAATCTCAGCAGAAAACTGCTATCTGAAAAGTCAATCTTTTAATTTTTTTTTTTTTATTTTATTTTTTTTAATAATCAGTTTTCTAAATTTCAGATCCTACATTTCACTTTATACATAATACCCTTTGCCACTAAGCAGCCAACTCTGTCAGGTTGCTCACAATACAGTGACAACAACTCAGCTTTATCTCCTGAGAGGAGAGGAAGAGACAGCTGTACAGCTGTTAGAAAGACAAGTGCACGAAATATTACAAGTATCCACACAGCAGCTGCAGGGGGTACAGAAGCCCCAGGAATGAGAATTAATGCCTCTTCAGATTATCCATTTTGTTACAATCAAGCCAAGAGAATTATTCTATAAGAGAGCGTTAATTATAGGTAGTTGTATTGATAGGCAATTCCAACCTCAGAGAGCAGATTAAATCATTTCATTACACATGTGTATGTCTGCTTGTAGACACTTGCTACTGTTATCTGAGGGAATTACAATAACAGTTGCAGTTTATTTTCTCCACTATAATCAAAAGACAGAATTTTACTTTCTTTTTTCCTTCTACAAAGATCTCCTGGGCTCGGAAACAAAATTTAATTGCTGCACTTCAATAGACAACATTCAGATCTTTCTAATCTTTATTCTGTGAGTAAATTTTCCTGTAGTAAATTTCCTCATAATTACAGTTCTGATTAAAGTGAGAACTCCCATAATTTTGATGGCTTTGTAAACCACAGGTACTGGCTGCTTCTCTTATAGTGAACAGGAACTCACTTTGTAATGAAGTTACACAGTGCAAAGTGGCTAAGCAATAATATAATTAACATTTATCTTCAGTATTGAACAACAATCATTACAAATTCCCATATGAAAAGGAACCAGGTAATAACTTTCCCTTTGTTTTTAAACTGTACTTGAAAGATGTGAAATTCGAAGCTGCTAAGTAACATACTGATAAAAATATGAGCTAAGAATCTTAAAACCAAATATAAGTTATTGTTTCTTGAAGAAAAGCTAAGATGAACAATATACTTTCATATCATTGTCCTGCAAACCATGAAATCACATGTATGCTTATTTTATAAACATGTGACCTTAATAGATCACTTTACTTATTTAATCATATTACACCTGTCATCAATTTTGAACTGAGAGATTTCCTTTGAAATTGTTGTACAGACACAATTTACGGAAATAACATAAAATCACATAGAATTGAGGGGAGTATGCAAAATAATTTATGCCAAAGTTTTTCAGATTTAAGTAGAAAAACACTAAGTAAGATAATGGGAAAATTCTCTGGGATGCTATGGAAGTCTATTTCCATAAGCAGAAGAGTAACCCAAGTGAGACTTCTCTTATTTCTCCCTGAGTAAAATTCTCAGGAGCCTACAAAACAACTGAAGCATAGACTAAAGTAAAGCAAATAACCTGGGGAATAAATCAGAAGAGAAAGTGCTGAATTGTCCATGTATTGGCACCTGAAGTGAAGAATGGTAACCTTTCAGGAAATTACTCGGTTCATTATAAGATTAGCTGGGCAGAATTGCAAGGTATGTGGTAGAGTTCAAACTATATAACCTAGTATTTCACTTTTGATTAAAAAATTAAAAAAAATAAAAAATCAAAAATCTGTCAGTGTAGCAATCCTTCTGCAGGTCTGAAACCTAAGGAAACTGGTGTTATATATTATGTAAAGAGAATTTATTGTGAATATAAATTGCTATTTTTGTCATCAGATCTGCAGAGAATGGAAATCCAAATATGCACCCCAAGATACTGAGACCAGATGTCACGCTGGATCAAAGGCAAAAGCCATCCACACCTGGCAGTACAGGGAAGACTTCTAAAACTCCTAAGAAACAGATCTCGATGTGTCAAGCCACAAAAAACAGATTTAGACACAAACTCATCATCAAAATTAATACAGTAACAAAGAAAATAAATTATTTTTGTACTTGAGTCTGAACTGAATGCCTGAAAACTCCAGTCTTTTAATGGGTTCTCTACAATTATTATTAAATCTTGTTAGTAACTGTTAACCTGTTATCAGATACTGTTATCCTGGTAACTGATACGTAATATCAGATACTATTAAAAAAGCAAATTTTCGAAAAACAACTCCAGATATTATTAAAATAAATGTATGTGACAAAAAACAAACCACAAAATTAGTCTCACAAGACATGCCAAAACACTGTAAATATTTCCAAATACATTTTAAAAGGCAAATCATCATTGAAGCACAAGATCACTGTAAATTTCATATATTCAAGTATTAATATTTTCAATTGCTATATAAAATTACAATACTGATAACCTTTAGTGATACAAAATTCAGAAAGTCACAGCTCTAAAGTGCATAGTCTATTTTTGCTACCAGAAGTTCTATGCTGGCCCCATTAATGCTCTATTCTGCCACTTTGCAATTAAAATATTTGGCTGAGAAAGAAATCAAAGTTATCTGGCACTAAAGTATGTTTAGCACACAACTTGCCTACTCAGTCTTTAAAAACAACAGTGATAGAAATTCCTCAACCTCCTTAGTCATTGGTGCACATTAAAAGAGTTTTTTCAATTCAATTGCTTACTGTCCTATTTCTAGAAATCCTTGCCCTTCTGGGGCAATCTTTTGGGCCTCTGAAGAATGGTATTCCTCAATGTTTTCTTCAACTACTGAATAATAGGCACCTCAACAAAAATTTTCATGAGAGCTCACATATCTTGGATCCTTCTCACTACTCTCCACTTGTCTCACCCTACTGGGTTGACTTTTCTAAGTGTGGTGCTCAAAACCAGACATAGTAAATAAGCAGTGATATTCTTAGGGCCCAGCAACATGCAAAAGATTTTCTTTGCATGTCTTAGCTCACAATGATATTTGGGGTCAATGCATTTGGTGACAGTCCGAAGCTATAGATTTGTTCAGTTCAGAATCCACAAGCTCTTTGTCTGCAGTTTCTGCCTGGCCCATCCTCTGTCCTTCATTTGGGTAGGCAGATTCTCCTACTGAAATATGGTAGCTGCACTCCTCCTTTTTAAATGCCAGTTATGTCAGGTGCTTCCACTGCTTTCAGAGTGTTTCCCTAGACCTAATTGCCTTTTGTAGATGTCTTAAGTGTACTCTTTATCTCATTATCCATTATATTAACAAATACCACAAAATGATACCAGACTCAGGATGCAAAAGGAAATAAAACCCCAACATTTCTTTTCCTACCTGTATATGTTGATGCTGTAAGCTAACATCTGTCACAGAGTTGGAAAACATAATGGAAACACAGGACAATTTAAAGCTAATTTAGTCTTCCAAAAAGCAAATGCCCATAACAAGCTGCTGGAAAGCACAAATGAGTCAGTCTTTCCGATACAAGACCACTGCTTTTAAAGAATCATTAATCTTGCCTCAATTACACAGCCTGCAATTCAACCTCTGCATTGCTATTAACTCCACAGGGAAAAAAAAAACCTTTCATACATAAAAACATGTTACTTATTTACCTTAAGATAATTTGGAAAGTGCTCCCTGACCACTAATCAAAAAGGTCTGCCATCCTTCTTCTGAAAAAATGTAGAGGCTGACGTTGCCCACAAAGTCATTCAGAATACATCTGCAATCTCCTGAAATGCTGAGCAGTGACAGGGGTGGAGCACAGAAGTTATCTTAACGTTAAATATATTTATTTTGGGGAAATGCAGAGCATGGAGAAGAAACTATACCACACCTTTCAAGAGAGAAAGGTGCCAGGAAGAAACAATCAGGAAGCTTCCTTCCATTGCCTGTTCTTGTGACACAAAATCAGTGCACATAGGTCTACATGCATATTTATTTTTCAAGGCAGGCACGTTTCACAGGCAGCAAATCTAATGGAAAAAGGACAGGAAAGTTAAGTCTCAAAATTATTCTGGTTTTCTTGGCAACTGAGGACAAAAAGTTCTTTTATTTCTTCATATCATAATCCTGCTACTTGTCTGTTATGCGTATATGACAATTCAGCATACATGGCTTAACTGATTCGGCCTTCGTCTACAGGGACATTAAAGAGTGTTAAGACTATTAGAGTAGAGACTCATCAAACAGCAGAGGGATTAACATCCTTCCTGGAGATCTAACATTTTTAAAATCCTTTATTACCTAAATAAATTGCAAAATTTATGAATAATATAATAAACACTACTGCTGTCATTCTGATGGCATTAAGAGATGCATCACATTGTTCACTGGAGATACAAGGTTAATGCTACATAAGTCTGTGCCTCTGTTTTTCCCCTGTGAAGAAATATGATGGAAGATTGCAAAAAAAGCCCAAATAAACCCTGCTTAGTGAGAGGCAATTGTTTTGTATATGCAATTCCTATTTTATTAGAGTTCTTATTATCAACTGGCAATGCATTAGCCCTGACTCAGCTCATGAGTCTAGCATAGTGCTAGAGTTAAGCCAGGCACCTGGAAATTTCAAGTAGGTGCCACAGGTCTCTCTCCTGACTGGAAAGTCAGTGCATACCCAGACAGCATTGGCACCTGAGTTCAAGACAGATCCATTCTGCTTAGGCCTTTTCTAGCAGACATTATACACTTTTGACATGTTCCACTGAAGCCTGGCAATGACCTAAGTAGCATTAAATTGGGAAGATATATGTAAACAATAATAACATTGCATATACCAGACACTTACTATTGCCTTTATAAAAAATGTGTTATGCTAGCAGCACCACTAAAAAGCCCCTGCTTTATTCTGGGGGCCTCCAGACCTGCGTGCCAACCAAACACACCTGTCAACTGGCTGCCCAGAGCCGAGCCGCACCTTTGCAGATGATCTTCTTGTTACTTGTGACAGAAACACAGTGGGCTACCCTGGCATTCCAGCATTTTCCACATGCGGGATGAAGACTGTGACCTGGTGACTGGTCACATCGGACGGTTTACAGAGTCACACCCCTCCTGCTCCCTCACACATAGATACTCCCGCAATCCCCGCTCTGGCCCAGGGCGACACAGCAGGGGACGTTGGAAGACCCTGCCTGTTCATGGCACTGGGTGGCAGAAGCACTGTTCTGCAGCACTAAGAAATTCACCTCCTAATTCAAACCTCAGAGAACAGTATCAGCATCTCAGTTTTAGTATTCAGTAGAGCAATTCTGCACTGAAAAGCTTCTCTATGTCACCAGAGCAACAAACCATGCAAGTTGCCATAAAAAATCCACAAGCTCTAGTTCTAAGAAAAATCTCAAGTAGTTCAGTTCTGAACAGAAAGTATCAGCCATTCTACTTTTTGGCCCACAACTAGGCCAAATGAAGAGTTCAGAGCAACTCCTTCCCTTCCAAACAAATTCTTCCTGAAGAAAAATATTTAATGCAGACCGTGAAGTGCTTGATTTTTATCAGAAGGTTTAGAAATTGGGCAGCTACTCTTCCTGCAAAGAAGACTTTGAACAGCACTAAGGAAAGTTATCTCACAGCCTTATAGAAGCACTTAGACTTTCCCTGAGAAGGTTCTTTGAAATGAAAAATTACTGCAAAGAAGATTGGTTAGATGACCACTTAACTAGACAGGGGAGATCTACTGACAATATATGGCAGCACTGGGCAAAAAATGTGTGCCTTTAAAGAATCTGAAAAAATGAGATCTCTTGTATTTCTGAGATCTGACAGAAAACACATCTATGGCAGGAAATGGTACAAGTGCAGGCTTGAACTATTTACGCTTTCTAGGCCAGCTTCAGAGAATAAGGTGTTTCAGACTACAATAAAATTCACAATTTAGTCTATCTTCTACCTGTAATAATTACATGAAAAATAACACGCAAATAAATACAGTTTTATATTAATTTAGACTTCTAAAATAAAAAACCCCAAACAACAAACCTACTAATGCATCCACATTTCACATCCTATTTTCATCCAAATTAAAGGCCTGGATGCATTCTTCTGGCTTAGTATGCAGGAAGGATCAGCTCTCTTATGAATTCTGAAATCTCTCTCCAAATCTTCTTATGTTAAGATTGTATTATCAAGAGAATAAAATAGAAGGAAAAGTACAATCCTTTCCAAAGGATGTAATCTGGGGGAAGTGGGGGAGAGAGGTCGGAAGTATGAGAAAATAAAAAAAACCCAGTATTTTGAAAAAGATAATAGTTAAAAATCCAAAATAAACAAACCACATACCAACCCCTGGACTCTTCTACTCATGATTAATATAATGCACATGCTGTTGAATTACTGAGAAGAATGACCTTTCAAACAATGGCCAAAACACTTCTCAATGTCAGAGGTTTGTTGATATCAGATACATGGCCATTTTTCAGAGGAAAAGGAATAAGCTGTCTAGAGCATACTGCAGGGGAGCCACAACTGCCTTGCAGCTCCTTTTTCTTTCAGCTGTTCAGGAGAGTGTGCCCTTCTATAACAAGCTCAACACCCTTTAGGATATGGTGTCCTGAGTTGTCAGTAAGCTCCTGGAATAACTCTTCCAACTCTTTGCTCAAGTGGTTTTCCACCTCTGCTGCTCTGGGCAGTTCAGAGGAGATAGACAAATGTCCCAACTTGTGCCACAACTGGTGACAGAGGGCAGAAACCCTGCCACTGCCATTAGCCTTCCAGGTTAGAGTAATGGACGGAAGTGAGAGACACAATTTCCCAGTTAGCGCAGAAGGCAGACCAGAGCAAGTAAGCTCCTTTGCACAAGTAACTAGACAGAGGGGAATTGAGGAAAACCTATTTACCCTCATTTTCCTGGAAAGATAGACATCCACTACCAATGATCACAACCTCAAAGGCCCTCAGAGCACTCCAGTTCCAAAAACAGCTTTCAGTTCACAGGACCACGGGAACATAGAACCATATAATGGTCTGGGTTGGAAGGAACCATAAAGATCATCTAGTTCTACCCCCATGCCATGGACAGGGACACCTCCCACAACTTCCACATCCACATCTTCCCTGGGCAGCCTGTTCCCATGTCTCACCACCCTCACACTAATGAATGTGTTGAGATGTTTCACAAACGTATGCACAATAACCTATAGAATATTAAGTCAGAAAAAGCATTAAACATTCCTAGCTTGCCATTTTGAACCAGTCTGTTTGAAGCTGTAGACACTTCCATTTAAAAATCTACAGCTTCTCTTCTAACTGAAAAATAATAGAAATCCCACACAGTATTCTACATTGTAAATTAATGTGAAACAAAATGAAACAAAGAAAACTCCAAAAAACTCTGTAAAAAGTTTAATCTTTTCTGGTCTTTTCAAGAGATACTGAAAAACAACAACTTAACTATTACCCAACTGTTTTAAATTTGCATCATCTCCTGGAAGAATTCTCCATGCCATGCTCAGTTCCATTTGATACAATGGAAGTGCAGAAGAAGAGAGATCTCATTAAATGCACCCCTTGGTTCAGGCAGATGGGAGAGTGCTTAATACTATTTTAGTCCTGATCTCACTTGTTCCTGCAGAACAGATGCAATATGTAATTTACCATAGTTGATGAGATTTGAGATAATTCAAAAATCACTGATAAGATGAAATTATATCAAGCTAGTTACAGCCATCTGCCATTATTTCAAGGATTCACCTGATAGTCACTTTTCTCATTATTTAAACATCAGGATACTTAAGATTTTCTACATATACATTTGAAAGTGTGGCATATAAAACTGTATTTCTCACGGATCCAAAAATATGTTTGGTTGTGTTGCTGAAAGAGAGCTGTAGTGATTTATACAAGTCTAGACCCTCAGAGAGGCTGGAAATCCCTCTTGTGCAGTAAGGGAAATGTATTATGTTATTTGTAACTCCTATAATAGTGTCCACATGGGCAAGAAAGGAGACAGTAACTATACCAACTTAATCTACCACCAATCAACCAAAAGATGTTATGACAGGAACTTCATAACATCTTGGCCTGGGACTGTACTTATAGCAGTATTCCCCAAAAGAGCAAAGGAGTTTTAAACTGAAAGGCAGTTTCATTACAGCAAGAATTATAACAGGTAACTTTTAAAAAAGAGAACACCAAACCCTCAAATATCAGTCTCTGTGATGGAAAAAAAATAAAAGGACAATAGGAAACTATCTCCTCCCCAACCAACTGTATCCTTATAAGGATCTTTTTTCTCCTAGGCTTTTTCAGTGGATGGCAACAAGGTCCATAGTTTCCCAATTCTCTTTCTTCCCATTCCTACTGTGAAATACTAAAGCAAGTGAGCAAAACATTAAAGGGTGAAACTTTAAAATAAGCATGAAAAAGAAGTGTGACTGTGCAGTATGGGTAGGAAACAAGGTTGCTGTTACCCTCATCTTACAGTATTTCAAGACAGATGCAGACATTCAGAGTGACTTGCCTATCATTACAGAGAAAACCTATGACTGAATAAAAATCTGAGCCCAGATCCCCTACTTCAGAAGAAATGGAGTATCATAGCCTCTCTATACACTGGGCTTCTTAATAAAGGCACCTGGCATCCATTGTCCTGGCTATGTTTTTATTGTCAATAGAAAAAAACAAGGAGGGCTACTACAGAGCATCAAATTCCATTAATCAGAGCTTCTTAATATGCATTATACATGGAAATCCAAAAGATTCCTAACTCTATACACAAGCTATTGAGTCTTCCTTTATGGAAATTGCCAGCTCTTCACTCAATTTAGTAATAAATGAGGCAGTCCTGACCACGAAGGGGCTCCTGCCTGCAACACCAACTGATAGGAATTACCTCATGACACACAACTCTCAAACAGAAGTGTTTTACAAGAAGAAAATAAATGTTTAAGTAGAAACCGTGGCTCTGCTGGTTGATAGATCTGCAAACAATCCCTTTTTCCCACTATATCCTCCTTTGCACTCAGCTACTTCTAGTGCAGAGGATTCACCAGATTGCTAGGACTGCAGCAAAGCCTTCATAGTCCATTCTGATTTTCACCAAAGGGTGTAGAAGATTCCCAATGACTTTAAGACCTTTAAGATGTAAATCACTTTTGTCTAAAACCCTTACTTGGTTTGTCCATTGGGGACAATGGATTAAAAAAACCAACACATTAATTTCAGGGTTTAGCTCCTCAGAAACACACTTTTATGATATTTGAAAAAGGTTTTCAGTGGTTATGATATCATGAACTGAAATTATGAAAGTGTTAAGGTGGTGTGCCTAAAGTATACTTATACTTTCAATAGATTTGAAGGTTGAAATGCATAATTTTATCCTTCTGCTAAATTCCATATGTAATTTCAGTGAAAGCAGAGCTACTCTCCTTCTGGAGCCACTGTACACACACTGTCAGATTCGGGAGACGTAACACACGCCAAGAGCTTCTAGCAAAAACACTCCAGCCCATTTGTTCCTTTAGGAATGAAACAAAGTTTTCAAAACAGAGATTTAACTTCATTGTAGCTAAAGAATATTTACCCAGCTTAATTTTAATTTTGCAACAATTCAGCACATATTAAAGTTGTTACATTCACAGATCTAAAATCCAAAGCCATCATTACAGAAAAAGTCTGTAGCAATATCTGAACACTGACCCTCAGTACAGAAAGCAAACAAGCACTAAATGACATTAATTTCTTTATATGGGGTCTCAGTTTCAGACCTGATAATAATTAGAAGCTTGTGCACATCCTGTTGGTTCTGCCCAACATAGTTTGTGATATCAGAATGGCTGACATCATTAAATGTGATCCAGCCTCAAAGTCAACCAGTCTGAAATGTCTGCTTATTGGTACATGAAATGATTATGCAAAGTAACCTAGACACCATCCCTCCTGATCATCATTAGCTTTTTGTTTCCTTATTTACACTTGTAATTTATGGGGGGAAAAAAAAGAAAAAAAGAAAAAAACCCACACACTAGTTTTTCAAATAAATAGAATAAACAGATAGCTAATGTCAGTAAGACTAAAAGATGCCTATTGCTCCAGGACAATAAAGATATAAAATGTGGCACTCTATGAATTAATCTTCACTTCAACAGTTGTCATAATCTTCAGTGAGATTCAGAAAAACAGAATGCCAGCCAGAAATTGTATTTTTTATGAAATATTGTGGAACTGGAAATATCATTGACTGAAACTGCTACAGGAATTCTACCGATAATGCAGGAATTCCAGTAGTGCCACCATGATTCCTGCTTCCTGACACTGGCAGTATGTCAGAGTACACAGGTAAGCTCCCAAATTCCACTTACAAGCAGGTGTTCTGAAGGCACTCTAATACATGCAGCTTGTCCCTTGCTAAATGGCCATCCCAAACTTGAGGGGAAATAGAAATAAACTCCAGTCATTCATGGCACATGCTGCTGTCTTCCATTCCAGCTCTATGTGCCTTCTCATGGACCTCAATGTACTCAGGGCAGATGTAACCCACTTTCCTGCTTTTATATGCAATTATTCCCTCAGCCCTTGAAATTACGTTAAGTTCTATTTTAACTTTTGATAAGCGTAAAATGCTTCTTATTGTGGAAAAAAGCCCAAACATTTAAAGAGTAGGTACATTTCTAATATTTTTTACTTAGGAAATTAGTCTGATTATTGAGATCACAAGTTTTTATTGAAATATCAGGAACCTAAAATGTTATGGATTTTTTACACAGGAGCAATGTCAAGGGCAATATGTCATTGGTCTTTGCTGGTGATAAGGACTATCTTGTACACACCTGGTAATTCAGGCAGGCAGCCCTGTGACTTGATGAGGTTAAGCACACAGAAGTTTCCAATTTCACTGTACTTTCAGAAACAGAGTTTCAGTGTCCTTCAGTGATCTCTCAAGTCTAAAACAAGAAATGTTTTTTCATTATGTACAAGATCACTGAACTTTCTTTCATAGCTTTCTTTTGTGTGCTTAACTTGGAGTATCCAATACTATCACGATTTATCACTTTTGGAATAAGTCTTTAATGAACTTAAAAAAGAGCACTTGAAGAATTCACGTACTCATCTGCCCATTTAATTATAGCTCCAAGCTAAAAAGGCTGCCTGTGTAGACATACATTTTGCAACACTGTTATATATATATTTAAATAGATGCTGCAGTTCAAAAATGCTTGCAACAGTTTCAATCCATAGCTTTAAAAAACTTAGGAACAGCTACTTCACACATTTTAGAATAATCTGGAGAGTAAAAAGTATCTTCCACATATGGTTTGTGTTTGCAAGTTGTATTTCAGTCTTCACTGAGTAGAAGAAGCATTTTAAAATGTCAGACTCAATTGAAAAGTAAAGTGCACTTTCCTCACTGTTCAGTTCCTGGCAGATGTCACAAGATGAGGTGGATTAGGATAGTACTTAAGTTTTAAACAATTATAACATTTTCCCTTAGTGCTTTTCCTAAACATCTGCTATCCAGCCTACAGTAAGGAAAAGTATTTAAAGTTATGGCACAGAATTAGAAAACTCAACTCCAAAGTGTAGGACAAAAATGCCAAATTCAAACATCTGTAGTCTTGGATAAAGGGTTCAGGGTTCTCTCTCTTCCAATTTTAAAATCTGAATTACAGTTTTAAATGCTTAACTAGGGCAGTATGCTGAAAGTTCCCTGCACATTTTTAAACTAAAAATACAGTATTGACTAGGAGAAGGAGTCTTAATGACTTGATAAAGGAAAGTTCTCAGTACTATCAACACTGACCTTCCTTAAAGGAAGTTGTTATATGCCATTTAAACTACAGATGAAATAACTTCTGGAAGAGATCGCTCATTATGTAGCACATGCTGTACAAACCATTTTTCAAAGCCTCCACTTTGATGTATTGGGAGTCTAATACTGAGTATATACACCCACATACACTATAATTTACACCTTAATTTTACCACTAGGATTGTTACTTAAAACATGAAGTTGGACAGCAGTTTCCAAAACAAACTCTTAGATCTGAAGAAAGAAGAAAAGGTGGACTGTAGTTTGATTTGGCATAATTCTTTCAATTCCTGTGATAATTCTATGGCACATAGTATAGATATAGTATAGGATTTACAAGACATTACCTTCTCTCATTTCTTTAGACCTTCTTTGCAGGCTTCTCCCTCAGCTTCAGTGCAGCAACATATTCTATACTCACCAAAGGCCTGGCTTTCAGCTTCTTTCCTAAATCATTCACATATTGCTTTTCCCTGCTGGTGGTTGCTACTCCCTGCAACTTTTGGTCAGAATACATTTTTTTTTCAACAGTTTTTTGGCTTTTTGAGTAAGCTTTACATCATATATTTACATGGAGACATATACAATCCCACTTCCCTCCAGATTGCTTAGCCCAAGGAAGCACATAAGCCTGACCAAAAAATACAGGTGCCAAAAGTGCCAGGCCACAGGGAGAGCAAGAACAACCAGCATTTACTTCCACTGCTGAGGGAGAGTAGCAGAGTGTTTTGGAACCAAGAGAGGAATTGCTGAGTGTAACATGAACTTCCCCAAACCAGCAATTTCCTCCCCTCCAGGTCCAAGCTCAACAGCACAGGAGAGGAGTCAAGCCTAGGACTCTACAGGACGAGAAGCCCTGATATGAGCTGAGTCAGCTGCAGCTCCTTGGCCTCTAGTAAGCAGTAAAGCAGAACCCCCAGAGCAGGTGCCTCCTCCTGCGCTGGCAATCCTGGTTAATGGACATACACAGTAGGGAAAACATTGTGTAAGCACTAAACCCAGCTAATTTCTGGTGATTCTGACTACCTGCTGGGAACTGGCCTAACAGAGCACATGACACTTTGAGTGTAATCACTTTACACAGAACTAATGGCTGGCTTCCAGGCCTGCATCCCTAGCACAGCTGCTTCTCAGCTCACTTGCTTTGCTACAGATGTTTCCACAAAAGCATGGTCGAATTATAATGAAACAATTGTGACCATTCTTCCTACTGCTTTTGCTACCATTACCTGTCAGTTAATCTGCTTTCATTTCCAGTTTTCTACACATACCTTTCTAGTATTGGGCATTCTGAACTGTGTTTTCTGCACCATCTGCTGAATACACAGTTGGTATTTGGGGTTCTTTTCTGTCTTGAGGGTTGCAGTATCATAATTAAGTTCAGAACAAAGTGATGGGGAAAATAGTTTCCATGTAAGTAATCATACATTTCGTTACTGAAAAGAGCTATGGGAACTCTGAATTAATTTCCTTACATCTCTCATTCAAATCAGTTGACATCCAAAATGTTATCATGTAAAGTAGCCTGCACAAGACCTTTTTTCTTCTTTTCCAAAAGTTTTACAAATTTCTAGTTTTACAAATTTCTGCTGTCTCTGCTTAATAACATACCGGCGGAATTTCAGACCACAGAGCTAAGTAGGAATTTTACTAAAATGCACCCTGGCTTATTCTGATCCCAAGACTTTCAACAGAAACAGAAAATTTCAAACTAGTGCCAAATTCCTGTAGTCAGGGAGGAACAAAATTATTCCTCCAACTCACTGTATGTACAAAATATACATTTGTAGCAGAACTGTGGTTCTCTCCGGCTACGTGGAGGAGTTATGGGATCAGTAGCATCACACAAGGCAGAAGAGACTCCTGGGAATTTACTTGACGCAGCCTCCAGGTATTGCATTTCATGGGCTATAGTAAGCCCTGCGGTTTTGATTGTTGTATTTGCAATACAGCACAATAATATAATTGTATTTTCTACTCCTCCCTGGAGCCTGACCCTGTATTTAGGCCAGGGTAACAGCTAAAGAAACTCTCTTTCCTGAACAGTTCTCTACATTTAAGTGAATGAATTGCAGACAGATTTCCCCAAACACAGCATTTCTCAGTGCGACAAAGGACCAGAACTTCATTGTAATATTTGTTGGCAGGTGTCCTTCCATTTTTAAGGAGCAGAGAGAATTAGTCCTCTACAAAGTGCCGCTCCTCCAGATGATATAGGACATTTTGATTCTATGGAAGATACCAGTGAAAGTTACCATGCAGTATTTCAACAAAGCACTCAGTGTTTAACAATCCACAGAGAAAACAAAGCAGGCACATTCCCTATCCATTTATCAAAGCATGTGGAATTCCCATTTCATGACAGATGAAGCAATAAAGACTGAGGTAAAAAATTCCCCTGTATCCAGTGCATTTTAATAAATAAAATGTAACAGAATATCATGGCAGGCATGTGAAGTTCTGACAACTCTTTTTCATTGTTTTTCACTGAAAGCTAAAATCTAAAGACAACCTTGGAAATAACAAAACTGCAACATCAATTCTCACAGCCACAATTCTAAGGTTTCCTTTCAGGACATTTAATGACATGCTGTAGGAAAGCAAATGCTTACCCTAATGCCTGACACTTGAAGGCACATAACTAGTCTGCCTCATTGCTTGAGCAGGGAGGAAAAGATCCATGTTAAGGCCATGTTGTTTCTTGCTTTAAAAGGCAGGGAGCCCAAGGGTGTTCAGCTTGGGGTCATGGTAAACAAATCCTCTAAGTGACAGACAAAAAACTTGGTGTCATTTTCAGAAAGCTACAGTTTTCAGAGATGGGAAACTGTAATATGTATTTGGATCAGCAAGAAAACCTTGTGTACATGTGTCCATCACAGAATCTCCATATTCATTCTGAGTTAAAGGGCAAGCAGGTCAGCCTGTTACACTGAGACCTTTGAGCCTGTATAAACTATTTCAGAGTTTCCTGTCTATTTAGAAGCTTTTGGTCGAGTGTTCCACATTTTAAAGGGGATGAGGGTCAACTGCCAGGGAGAATAGAAAGACTGTATAGCTACGAAAGGCACCAGTGCACCATCAGCCTAAGGAAGTAGAGAATATATAAGAAAAAAAAGCTGTTCTGAGATGCACATGCTGTTTGACTAAAGTGTGTCTGATCTAATTTTATGTGTTAGCAGTGAACACAAAAGAGGTGCATTCATTTTTAAATAGACTCTGCAATCTATCCCTGGGCAAAAGAGAGAAAAGGTAAATTTTTACCTGTGTTTCAGACCTACAGAACAGCTTTTGTGGTGGCTGCAGGTGTTGCACAACAAGTATGATGTGTAGGAAAAACACATAAAACTGTTCCTTCAGACACTGATGACCAATTCAGCAGTTAATACCATCATCTGTGTTCACAGGCAACCAAGTCTTCAGTCTTAAAGAAAAATGTTTTATCCTGCACTCCCAGGCCTCATTTTGTGTAATGTAATTAAAAGACTGTTCCAAAGTCTGTCATAACTGCTGGGGATCCTGTTGCCTTTACTAACTTTTAGCCAGAGTTAATGTAAAAGGGAAGGAAGAGGTGAAAGAAAGAGGTTTTCTTTTGATAGAGGAATCCTAGAATTGATGGGGGGGGAGGGGGGGGGTGCTGCAGGGGACATTGAAGATCATCTAATTCCAACTCTCCTGCATGGATAGGGACACCTGCCAGTAGAACAGGTTGCTCAAAGCCCCGTCCAACTAGGCTTGAACTGATCTAGGGAGGGGGCATCCACAGCTCCTCTGGCAACTTGTTCCAGTGTCTCACCTCCCTCACAGTGAAGAATTTTCTTCCTACTATCTAATCTAAATCTACTCTTTTTCAGCTTGAAAATGTTTCCCCTCATCCTATCACTCTATGCCCTTGTAAAAAGTCCCTCCCCAGCTTTCCCATAGCCCCTTCAGGTACTGGAAAGTCATTATAAGGTCTACCCATAGCCATCTCTTCTCCAAGCTGAACAACCCCAACTCTCAGATAAAGAGAAAACCAGGGTCACACATCCTCAGATGTCAATGCAAAAGACTGCTGTCTGTAGACTAAGTGGCACAAATATCACAACATTGCTATCAGAATTCTTTCCTATAAGCACAAAAAAAACACAACACAACCCAGCAGCAACACAGACTAGCATCATTCCCCTATACATTTCAAGAGCTTCTTGAGAGATTTTTGAAGAGGCACTGACTACTGAAATGAGGTGCTCTCTTTCTAGATGGGCGATGTTAACTGCATTCCCTGATTAAACAGTTCTCCCTCCATTAACTAGCAAAGAAACTGCTACACAGGCAAGAAAAATCACACTGTTGAGATAAGTAAGAACAATCTCAATTTGTTCAGTTTTTCTCGAGGACAACGTATTGTTCCTCAAATATCAAGGCAGTTCTTTTCACAAAATGTCTCAAATGTATCAAGTCAGAATTACAAACCCAGTTATTTATGGAAACATCCTGCCCAAAGAGAACTGTCACAAACAGACTTGCATTATGACCTAGCAGCTTGTAATTATTATTTTTCTTAGACCTTCCCCATCAGAGGAATGATTCCATTGAACGTCCTTCCCAAATAGGAGTCTTAAGTAGAGAAAATAGGTATTAATCCATGAATAGAATGACTTTAAAAGCTATGACTGCACCACTTAATCTGATAAATAGGAAAGTAAAAATAGGAAATTGTTTGGGTTTTTTATTGACTGCTTCTTTCAGATACTCAGGATAATGCCACAGAAAATTCCTAACCTATTTCTATTTTATACTGCTCATAGTGGACCTATTTTGATTTTTTAAATAATTTGTGTTTACCCAAGCCTTCTCCTCCTTGCTCAGATTTTTTTTGGTGTTTAGTGAAGCTTTTACCCCTTCATAACAGAGAAAGGTTCAAGATGCTACTTCCACAGTTTTAATATTTGTATTGAAGTGAACCACTTTGATACTACTTTCGATTAAGTATGTTATAGTAAAGCACCTTGAGTATCAGCAACAAACTCCTTATACGCCAGCTTTTCCTGCTCCCTGTTTCAGAGATTATGGGTCATTCTGCCTCTGAATGCTTCTGTTAGTTTAATCTTTCCTTTGGTTTTCTTTCCCTTTTATGCTTACCTCTATTCACCTTTTTTCCTCATTACATCTGCTCCTCCTGCCTGAAAGTTGTTCACAGGTCCTAGAACTGTATGGTAAACAGATGGCTGGAACATAACGTGTGGTTATAAAGCAGTAGGCTCATCCTCCTGTGTAAATTTTTTGTGCCATTCCTAATTCTCTGATCTCCACATAGCACACATATTAGTCAGCCCCTGCACAAATCTTTGCTGAAGATAACACAAGATGCTTAGCCCCAGACACCTACATACTGCAGACAGCACAGGAGAAAGACCTTGTGGGTCAAGAACTGGGACTTATAGAATACCTAGACTATGTACACATAACCTATAGTCTCTCTTCCATAGTTTTCCTCTGTGTTTTGGATTTTCCCTGCAATCTCTTCTAGAAAAAGTCTTCAATTTTGGAATTAATTAATTTAATAAGCTACGGGGCTTTCCTGTTGGTTGTCCTGACCATCTGTTTATTGTTTCCTAGCAAAGACTCTTCTGCAATAGCATAGAAACCCATGTAACACTGCAATACTAAACAGTTCTTTGTTGGGAGTTGCTCTGAAATGCTGACATGCAAACTTCAGCTACGTTTAGTGATGGTTACTCAAAAGACTTAATCTCTTGTGTTCACATGTCCATCTATAGCCTTTTTACCTTGCAAAATAATTAGTATGACAAAAAATTACTGAAAAGAGACTGAAAAAGAAAGATGAAGCCACCACTTGTTGATTACCACAAGAAACAACAAGGAAATCCCAAAAGTAAAAGCCAAAAAAATTGGGAGAAAATAAGTGTAAATATATGTCTGTCCATCTTTCTCACTGCCCCACCAACATTACTGAGTATGCTGCCTGTACAAAGAGGAATTCAAACACCTTTACTGTAGAGTGCCTTACTACACATTTTTATTGCTACTGGTCAGAGAATATGCTGCTCAGTGAAATGCTGATTCACACAGTGTTCTACAAAAAGACAAGGTGAGTACAGGAGCCATTATGTTAACATCAAGGACAGACTAGGACAGATGGGGAACAGGACAGGCAGATAGACCAGTGCCAGAGAAGTATCCAATTACCTACTTGAAATTCAGGAGGGGTCACACAAATTATCTCTCAGAAGGTGATAAAGCAGTAAAAATAAATGCATAAGTGTTAAAAAAACCCCAAACAACCCCTTAAAAAAACCCTCAGCAACAAACTACCAAACCAACAAAAAAGAACTCCACACTTACAGAAATGACAGTGACTGTAAAGAGGAGGAGGCAGTAGAACAGAAGATAAAGGCTTTAATGATTAGGCTTTAGTCTCTGTCAGCACGGACACTTTGAATCTTAGCACAACTCAAAGCAAATAAAGTTTTTACAGTTAACACTGGATGTAAAATAGCCTGTTGTTTCTGCCCATCTGTATTGCACCTAAAACTAAAGTCACAGTTTACAAAGGCAGAGTTAATAGGGATGAGCTGTTTGAGTGTTGCTGTAGAAGCATATTTCACTTGCTTTCCTGACATAATGCACATGTAGGCCTGTCTAGCTAATAGCAAAGGCATGTGTGTTTCATTCTTAAGTGATAATTGGAGTACAAGAGCCACTAATTACAGCAAACTTGGTGGCACATAGAGAGTAACACAAACACAGCATGGACCTAATGACTTCTTCCATTCAACTGTGAAATATTTAATCCACTATCCAACTGCAAATGTAGTGCAGGAACTTAGACTGCATTTTAAGACATGATGGAGAATCCATACAGGAAGCTACTACAGCAACTTAAGGCAGACAAAATCACATTTGTTCAGTTTGCTCTTTTCCAGCACATTCTCTTTAAGTTCTTACCAACTGCTGTTGAATTTAAAATACTAACTGCTTACACATAAAATTTTTTTTAGATGCAAAAATCATCAAGAAATTAGAAAACTCAGTTTTGCTGCTTTTGTTTTTTCTTTTTGGACAGGAATAATGCTGCTTTACATTCAAACTCCAATCACATGACCTATGTTGATGGGCAGCCAGTATTTGTGAGTATTTTTTGTGCTGTTAGTAATAAATGTATCAATTTTTTGTGGCTCAGAACAATTCTATTTCTTCTCATGTTCATGATTTCTTTGGTTGTGACATGCCTAACTTAACTTCACTGAAAACATTCAACTTCCATCTCATCTTTGATGGAAATGGAAATGAAAGGAAGAAGAAACAGAAGTAGGGCCAGGGTAGCAAAGCAGAACAACCTTAAGGGGGCTCTAGATGGGGTCTTCTGCAGTGATCCCAAATAATGGTGACGCCACCTGGGCACTCGGTAAGTCCAGGCATTGTGATCCTGCCTCTCTGTTGGGCAAACTTACAAGAAGTCAGGATGGCAAATAAGGCAGGACCAGCTTCAATAAACTTTCAAGAAAAAAGCCTGTCTGTGCATCATTTAGACTGTTCTAGCCAAGGTTTTTGACAGTGTATTCAGAGAAATCTTGGAATTAATGCTATTTTACAAATAAAATAAATTATTTTGACATATTTATTAAAATATTTTTTAATTAAAAAATTAAAAATGCAGGAAAAGCTCTCAAGAATCCGTTTTTGCTTTACAGAATAGGATGGATTGCTTTTCCTCTCAAGACCCTGCAATGATGGAGTTTAAATCATTGTGATTTCATATTCTTCAGCGGGACTGTATTCAGACAAGGTTCTCTGTTTCCAATCCCACTGGAAGAATTACACCAGAGGTACCAATATTAACACCTTTTAACTTGAATAATCTGTACCAACACCCTCTGCTTCTGGTTCTTTAAAGGATATTTTGCAATACGGACTTTGCTACAGTTTTAAGTAAAGTATGAAGGATTTGTATCTTTCTCACATAAACTGTTCTGTGAGAAGAAAACAGTAGAAATTAATGCATTATCTACTCTAAAATTCATAGCATCTTCTTTGACATTCCTTTCCTTATGGTATATGCAATTAATCACCATTGCAGGCACTATTGAGGCAAATTTATCATCTAGAATACAAAATTATGAAAATTTACCCTGGTCAGTGCTTTTGGGTGTACACATCGATATGTCATGGAAACTGTAAACCTGAAAAAAACCCTACCATGCAGTACAAACAACACATACTTCATTTAGGATTCTACTCCAGGCTATTATTAGAAGACCAACTGTGGGGTCACATTTATCCACTGCAGCAGAAGGAGCTTATTGTTTCAGCTGTTTACAAAAAGGCTTTAAAAGGAATGAAGGGCCGTAGAGACATGGATTTACGCATTGTGGCCAAGGCACATCTATGTATTGGCTTCTGCTGATTTAACAGAGTGAGACCCCACAGTTGCTATATAAATAAGTGTAAATGAAGTAAGTTAATGATGATACAGATTTCTTCTCCTCTGTGTGGGATCTTAACATGAGTGAGCCCAGCTTTATTGCTATGTACTCATTTTGTATTTTGAGCAGCACATACTAAATGTATTTATGCAGCCTTTGGCTTATTTTTAGGTAGAAAATAATTTTTAAAACGAATGTGAGAAGCATCTTTCAGCTTTTAGGCAGAACTGCTAAGCTTACAATGCTCACAAATAAGAAAATTCAAAGAAAATTCCTTTTCCCCTGGAGATTTTTAAGTCTAACTGCTCCAAAACAAGCACATATAGGCTCCAAAATTCACTCTGTTAATCCCCTGTAGATTTGTAATGTATTTCTTGCATTTGCAAGTGACTGGTACTACCTTTATTTCAAACTAACAGAAGCAAAGATGGCAAGGTCATGCTTTTCCAGTTCGCTGAAGAAATCTAATACTGTGACTATCTAGGCCAGCTGTCAGCAGAACTGGACTTTAAATACCTTATAAGAGCATCACTGCATATCTACTTTAATTCTGCCCTGCAATTTGAAAGTCTACTGCAGCTGATACACGAAATAATTTCTAATTCAATCCGCCTCACCTTGTTCATGTAGAGAAAAGCATCACATTGCTTTAAGGAGATACAGAAAATAAGGCCAACAACAAAGGGCTTTTACGTCTTCTGAAAAGGGGAAAATGGAGCAGTAATGGATCCTGAATGGCATCGTTGATATATGGCAAACCTGAAATAATAAGCAACAGAGAAAGAGTCTTCTGGGAAGAAGTCTCCCTGTCTGAAGAATGAGACCTGACCTGCAATGGCAAGTGAGCATTTATATGTCATTTAGGACTGAAGATGATACAGGATAATACAGAGTAAAGAACCAAAGAACAAACAAAAAAACAGAATCTATTTAGGTATTTTATTGTGTTAAACACTACCAGCAATGCCAATATGCCTATCAATAGAGTGACCTTGATAATCCTTCTGGCTACCAAAATAATTTCAGGACATTCCATAGCTCAGCTGTAGAATTTTTCAAAACTACAGCAAAATAAGTGGACAGAGAACAATATTACCCTCAAGTAGTCCATTACCATCTTTTTTCAGCTTGATTGCTCTCACAGCTTATATTAATCACATTGCCTACAGTCATTGTGAAATTAACAATTAGGTTATGAAAGTAAACAGTCAAGCAATGGTTTAGCTCCAATAGTGTTTAGTTTTCCCAGACACACTACCACTTAGGGTCATGAATTAATTGTCTGTTGCTTTCCTCCCAGGAGCTCACCTCAGCTAAAGAATTTCATTACACCAAAATTTGTATCCAAGAGATTGTCAGAGTCTTTGTGTCTGCATATAACCTAGGGGAAATAAAAATCCAGCTGTATAGACTATCTAAATCCAATTCCCATTGGAAAAATAATGATGTTAAAACTGACAGAACATCCATACCTTTGCCTATTTGAGCAAGGGATCCCAAATTCTTTGCTACACTATTGTAAGCATTCACAATGTTTTTCCTATTAGCAACAGGTACTGAGAAAGCGGCAGCTGCTGTGTCACTACACATCAGAAATAAAAGCATGAAAGACCAAAAAAGCAGCATGGGATACAGGCTTTATATTTTGCTTAAAGAACAATGCAGTTTGCATCAACTGTTAGGCTATTTCATACATGGAACCATGTAAAGGCAGGCACAGACAAATGAGACAAAGGTCATACAAAAATGGGCATGAAAAATATCGATGGCAATGGGGGCAGAGCAAGTACAGGCATGACTGTGCATTTAAGCTGAAAAAGAGTTAGATAACTTTTTCCAAGTTCTGAATTTGAGAGTAAGAATTAAGTGCCAGTGTGCAAGAAAAACAAATAAGGATAAAGAATCAGGACTGCAGCAAATGCAGATCACTAAAACTACAAATGAAATGTTCCTCCAGAACATGTCATTCCAGCACAGCTTGGACGACACATCTTGACAGGACTCCATGGAGAAGAACTAGTTTCTTGTCAGCTAAGAGGACTTCATTCTCTCTACACATCTATGCATGTATGTGACAGAGAAAGAAGAGTATGCCCAACACTACAGGCAACTAGAAAAGCATCCAAGTTAACAAGAATCTAACTCATCTTTGCTTAAGCTTAATAAGGCTGCCTAACACAATCAGCAGATGATGGAGTATAGCCACTGCAGATTTCTAGAACTATGTCCATACAGCAGCACAGAGACACCATTCCTGAATACTCAGTCAACACAAAGGCTGTTTTGCAACACTGAATGAGCAACATTATGGAAATATAAATGCCACATCTAGAGATATATTGTACAATTTTTCTTGGTCAGCAGTAACTGAGATTTTAAAGATCTCAGTTAAACTAATGAATGCTCCTGAAGGGAGAACAGAGTTCATTCACAGGGTTTTTATTGGCATAAAAATGAGATATTTCTGAGTGCAGCCACAGAGCCTCTCTAGCAATGGAATTCTGCTATTGATCATCTCCCTCTATTCTTTGAATAGAGTTCATTCCAAATTAACTCTTAGAATCTTAGGGAAGGAAAAATTAAAACAATAAACTCCACATCTAGTAAAATGTTAAAAACAAAGATTAAAAAAAATGAAGATCAATTCAATAGGGAGAACTCAGCACTAGTGGTAGTCAGCAGAATACACACATTTGTATTAGCAAAGTTGAAAATGCTTTAAGCAATTACCAGTATTTGTTTGCATGAAACATTGATATTATTAACCAAAATAGGCTGTAACACAGTTTTTCATAAAGCTTCTCAGTTGACATCAAAGATTGGAAGCTCAAAAGTACTTACGATTCAAGGGGCAAAATACTGTTTCTGCATTTCAGAATCTACAAAGGGACAGTTCCCTGGCCAATGTTCAGCGTTATGTAATATTGCTTTTTTTGGTGTGAATTTTGAGAATACTGTCTGTTACTCAACTCCCTGCCTGTCACTGTCCCCCACTGTAAAGCCTGTGCCATTAGAAGATTGTATGGAACTAGGACTTCCCAATCACTTTGTTCATATGATGTGAATATGTAACAGTGATATAGAAAGAGATAAAACAATGCTGCAGTGCAAAGCCAAAGCTCCTAGGCATTAACTGATAGCAGGAATAGCATTCCTGCCAGCTACACTTGCCTGTATCTTATGATCAATCCTGAATTCCATTATAATATTAAGATCTCTATCTAGAATAAGGCCATCAACATGCGTGGGAGTTTCCTAGAAGATATATTTACTGAAGGTTTCCCTCTAAACAGAACTTGAATACAAGAGTTGTCCTCTTCATTGTCAAGACAGATCTTTGATGTGACAATTCTGTAATGTAATGCCAAACCACTGAGGACCTCATTAGATGTATCTTTTGCAACCAACACTTACCTTCCCTAAGTAGTCCCCAACTGCTGCGTTTTTTAAAGTTCTGATGGAAAAATCCTCATCAATAAGGGATGGAAACCTTTTATCTTGTTCATCAAAGAAAATCTCATCAAGGTAGAAATTGGATATTGTGTAATCTCACACTTTTTTATTAATTACACAATCATTGCAACCTCACTACCTTACAATTGCAATTTTTCTACAGCTTCAGTGGCAGGAAAGAGTTCCAGGATGTGAAGTTTTTGGTGTAGTGGTTGAATACTGTTTAGCTATATGTAACTTGACTAGTCAGCTGGAACCTTAATTCTAAAGCTTCAGATGTACATACCAGCAAGCTAATAGCAGCTATCTACCTGATTTTCAAATCCTGAGTTAACTTTCACTCTCCATCACTTTTGCAGGCTGTTTTTCTCTACTTAAAGCAAAAACCCAAAGAAATCCAGATTAAACAATCCACAGCACTTGTTAAATTGTGAATGTTTTGCTTATCAAATCTTCACAGTCACATTGAAGTCTTGAAGATGTTCCAATCATACCAAAACTAGGAATAAAGCATACTCCTTTTTAATTGAAATCAGTCTATTAAGAGATTGCACTCAGCTTGGAAAGCCTCAGGATATACAGGTAGCATCAGTGGTGCACATTATCTCCTAAGCTATTCGTTTATCAGGAACCAAGCAATTTTATTTCACCAACACAAATTTCACACTGCATGAGAAAAGCAGTTTAAGAATTAAAACTGGTTTAACTCAGTGCTAGGATTATAGAACATACACATAAGAAGGCTTACGAAGAGTCAGAACTACTTCTCCCACAGGTTTGTTCTCTGAAAATGTTGCTATAATATAGAGTAGCTACATGTCAAATAATAGTCCCAAGTCCCACCTTGAGGCATCATAATCTGAACATTTTTATTTTTACATAGAAACCACAGAACAAGTGAAATTTGGGAAGAATTTGACTTAAAAATTAATTCAGAGCATATTATCTACTCTACCTCCTCATAATTTTCTCAAGGACAATAAACTTCCCTGACATGAGTAGGATTAACAGAATTTGCCCTTAGAAGATGAAGATTTTGTCAGAGGAGAATATATAGCTCTGTGGCTGCTGTTTAGTAAGAGTTCAATGCTAATGCACAGTTCTAAAAGAGAACATCCCTAACATTATTTAAATTAAAACAGTCATGGACACAAAATTCTAAAAGCTCATGTGATTTTCATGGCTCTCCTAAAGACACTTTAAAAGGCACTTTGTTTACTGGGACAAAGCAACACACTATAAAAACATCCCTTCAAAATATCTCAGAATAAACTTGAAAATGTATTTCACATCTGTAATTACATGCAGTAACGTGTTAATATTGATCAAGCTTTTTGCCCAAAAGCCCTTCATCTGCAATGGTTTTCAGACACAAAACCCCAACTTCAAATTAAGGTTGTAAAAGAGGTAAGACTAGGCAGGAATTATATACATATTTTATTCTCCAATTACATAATTACACAGCTTTTAAGTTTTGTGGAGAGACTAGCAAAGGAAAAGAAAAAAAATTACAGTGCTCAGTGCTTTTTTTTTTTTCCTTTCATGTCTTTTGATAACTCTATCTGAACTGACTATTGTATCACAAATGAAAGCACAGCAGAATGTAAGAATGCGACATGCATAATTTGTCACTCTAGGTCTCTGATTTTTCTCATAATAATACTCCTTTTCAGCCAGCAAGGGAAGTGACCAGAGCTCACGTATGTGATGGAAACACCACAGCGCTCAAGATCCCAAGCTATGTTTTATGAAACACAAAACAGAGCAAAGGCATATAATCAAAACCCTCAGTGCTGT
>NW_009953797.1:3337005-3373211 GCF_000747805.2 Chaetura pelagica
CTAAAAGTCTAGAATTCTTCTCTTATGGGAAACACATTTCTCTTACCTCTACCATTTAGACACACAGAATATATAGAACGTATTTTGTACTATCATACACCCATCAGGTACCTATTTCTGGTACTGTCATGCCTGAATATATATAGATAAATCAAAGGAACATTCAAGGGGCTGACCAGTCACCCAGTGGGGAGTGCCCACAGCATTACACCAGGTCAGGCTTATGATGGTAAAGCACATGAAATTGTCATGGCCCACATATTCAGCCTGAGTGTTTGGCCTTCGTGTCCTCACAAAAAGTGAGCAGTCTAAAACACATATATGCTTAAATTTAATTCTCTCAGTTTTAACAGATACTCAGTTGGATTCCAGTGGTATTCTATCCCTTTGTATGGCTGTTGTGCATCAGTAGCAGTCAAGATGGAGGCATATTTTTTATATGCTGTTGAACTTGTTCATCAGCTATTGCAATGCCAGAAGGCAAGTAAGGCAGGGAATGTAGAAAATCCACAAAATATAATAGGAGAAGGAGACCCAGCTAATACAACTCATCAGGTCCTTCCTGAGACATTTGCTCTAAGGGCTCTAAGGATGAAAGAACTAATGCTGATTTAAAAGACAGTACTTATCTGCAGGATGGCAGATACTGTTGAGCTCAAGCCATAGAGAAAGAACATGAAATCAATACTCCAGGAAAAGCCACCAAAAGAGAACAGAATAACTGCCTCATCTGAATAGGACTGTAATACAAATTTCTCAAGTAATCTCTGAATTTATAAACATATACATATATTTTTCTAATACATGAGAAAGTGACACAAAAAGAGGTGAAATGACTCAGGATGATGAACTGGAATAGCCCCTCCAGCACAGTATTTTGGGCAGTAAGCCTGCAGCCAACTCTGCTCTCTCCAAATTCCCCAAACTGAAGACTCAAACTGCCAAAACCTGATGGCAGTCAGGTGAGCAAGAAGGCCATCACTGCCACTCAGCTGCCTCTCTGCTCCTGTGCCCGGCCCAAAAGCAGCCCTGGCTGCCAGGACCAGCTCTTACAGAGATATTCAAAAAAGCCCCAGCAGCCCCACATGAAAGGAAAAATCCTCAGAGTACTAAGCAATTTCCAACAAACCACTTCTGAGTATACAGAATATTATTTTTTTCAGCCTTGTCAGCAGGCCAAGTACAGGCACAGCCATGAGAGAAACTTAGCTTCCTGCCAAATTTTTGTCTCTGTTTCAAAACTCTAGGGATTCTCAATTAAATGCTTGCAGTGAATTATATAGCAACACAAAATATTTCACACTATCTTATTTAAGCAATACTGTTGAATAATTTTGATTTCTGTTAAGCTTGAAATACAAGCTGAGGAATGTACCTAACAGAAGCCAAAACCTGTATGCTGAAAGTCCACAAAACAACTAAACCCATCATCTCATCAGAGAAATTACTTGGGAGGTGCAAGTACCAGGAAATTCTACCAGATCTACTTATAAATATTTTGATTTAGAAAACAGAGTAGGAGCATCAGTCACTCACAAACAACTCTGCATGTTGTAGGTGACAGAAAGAATTCCTGTTGTGTCAAAGCCAATCCTTTGGTTTTAGCAAACAGCATTAGCACATTCAACAAGACACCAAAGTACACCATCCCAGGCCAGACAAGTTAAGTGTTCTCTCAACAACAAATAAACATAAAAAGGCTGCTATAAATGTATGTTTTTCTTATAGTTTTGAAAAGTTTAATCACAAAACTAGATCTGTATTAATGATCTATTTTAATTATTCCCTTTTCTATTAGAAAAAAAAATTTCTTTGTAGAGTTATAACATTCTGCTTAAAATTAGATTTTTTCCTAGAAAAAATTATAATGGTTCAATATTGTATTTTCATAGTAAATAGGAACAGAGGGTATCTTTGTGTATTTACAAGTGTCTGTTGGTGGATAAGAGACCAAGTAAAGAGAAACTAATGTTATACTGTTCATGCTCTGAAATTCTGGGCTACAAAAATATCCCATTTATAGTATTTAATTACTTTGCCAAATTTTTAACTTCTAATTAATCAACTCCCATCCCTCCTCTGCAGCTTCCCAGTATATATCTGGACAGTTGTGCTAATAAGAGTTGCAAATCAGTTCTGCAAGGAGTCAGGCACTTCATCTCTAGTGGCTTTAGATGCTGGCATTTCTGCTGGCAGGTTATTCCAATCCCACCACACCACTACACACACTGGAATCCAGCACAGGTCCAGGTTACTGTGACAGTATATATGATTTGATGGAACACTCATTTGAACTAATAAATCTATTCTGATTCTATGTATGTTGATTTTAGCAACTAAATCCACAGTCTTAAGGGCTATAATGCTTTACCATCTAGAACATTCTACCAATTCTGTAACTCCATCCTCTTTTTAAAACTCCACTTACCATCACACATCTGTAATCCTTTTCCTGTCCTTATTTTAGTCTGTCTCTTAGTACAAGAAAACATTTCCTCCATACTTTTGGAGTTCTTGGTTAGACAGTGTTTTAAGGAAACAACCCATGTTGATACACCATGGCATTTTTGCTGCACCTTTTCCCAGAACGCATGTTCATTGTACTGACTGAACAATATTTTGAAGAAACTAAAGCAACATGAACTCCTACCAGACTGGTCTTAATGTTCATAACTTAGAGAACAAGTAGTACTCATGAGACTGTAAAACAAGCATATGCATTCAGAGTGGACCAGATGATAGAGTACTTAATCAGTTGATTCTTTAAGACCCTTTTCACCATGCCTTGGATTTATCCCCACACAAGTGCTAAAATCATTACTTTGAAATCTAGTGCCAAGACTAGAAATGCTGCAATAGAGAAACCTCTTCTTAGATACAGCCCAGATTCAAGTCGGACAGCAGCTGGACTTAAGCTCCCCACAGAAATGACTGAGTAAGCAGGAAAGAAAAAGAGGGATAATACACTCTGCAGTGTATGTAGCTTTTGGCAGACAGTGCTATTTATGGCACAGTGCTTTCTAAACTAGGGAAGCACAATTCAATTCGCAAAGGTCATACAGCCTCTGGGTGGCAATCACATGCCACTTATACATGAATGGAAGACTTAAATGGCAAGTTTCCCGTCCCATGGTTCATTGTGCAAGAAAGTTCTTTCAATGGCAAGACCTGGATGCAAACCTTTTGAGATAAAAGTCAATGTAGTATTAAATCGAGTTACTGAAACGTGGAAAAACCCCTTGTACAAATATTAAGCAGACTTTGACTGTTCTGGATTGATTTTTTTAAGTAGAAATACCTTGACCTATTTAGAGTTTGTCTCAAAAGCTGATAGTTCCATAAATAAATTGGTATAAATTTAATTATAAATAGGTAATACTTTTTGTAAGCTGCTCTGTGAAGCCAGACATGTTTACCATGCCCTACCAGGCCACAGGGAAAGCAGAATTCACCTTCTATATCCTGAACACTTGCTAGCATTATCTGCACATTTCACTAACCTAGCTATCTCCATTTAATTACACACGATATCTGGATTTCTGCTTACTGCAGTAGTAAAAGTAAACGTAAGTACTTCTGCTTACAGCATTTTTTCACTGAGGGAAACTATACTGAGCTCACAAGGGCTATTTAGTGGCATTCACATATTTGCATGAAGACTACTTGATGAGACCCACTGGTTATTGGATGTCCTGCCCTATACATAAAGGATGGTAGTCTGCAAAGTCCCTCTAAGCACTTTGTCCATAAATTCTTATAGTTGCTCTGTGTTTGGGTCAGCATAAATAAAATAAATTGTGAGATATCTGGATTTTACAAGCTGTTTATGAAGGTATTGCTGAAAAAACCCTCCCACTGGAAATAAGGACAAGGAGACAGGTCAGCTAAGCAGCTGCACAATGCTTTCAAGGAGTCGGAATGGTATTTTTAGGTGTTGCACACAAAACCTGAAGGAAATTGCATTGCAGTCTTAACTGATGGGTAATGTTAATGAGGTTATTCCAGTTGGGAAAATTGCACCCAACAGTTGGTTACTACTATGGCATCACTGTCCCAATAGTCACTTACACTTGTGAAAAGCATGCTTGTCTTCTCTTGCAAATAGCCCCATTTAAGCATAAATGACTGGCATAGCAACCCCAGCACCAACCTGTTAGAGGAGAAAAAGCTTTTACTTGAGCTGACTGAACTAAGCCAAGATTAATTAGATTCATAACAAAAATTACTGTGATGAGTTTCATCATATGTAAAGTGATATTTCCAGTATGGCTAGCAGAAGCACAGCTAGACTTTTAGTCTTTTCTTTTCTAGGGCACACCATAATATCCTGGAAATGTATGGGAAAACATTATCTGTTCCCATTTTGCTAGGACATTTCACAATTTTCTCTCTCTCCTGCTGCTGCCGGTTGTGGTGAGTGGGATGTATCTGGCAAGAGTGAGAAACAAAAGAGAAAACAGGTTTGCCTACTTTCTATTTTCTAGTAGAGTAAATAACACTGTTAGCAAAAGCTAGCAGGGTTTAGTGTGTGCTTGCCCTGAAATCCAGAGGTTTTATTCTTTACAACCTTGGACATGGAAAAAAATGCACCACTATAAAAAAAAGACATCATTAGCTACTGAAGTTTTCACTCTGTGCTATCAGCTTCTAATTAACTGGTGTGGATGGACTTTTTACTTTCCATAAAAAAAGATTAATAATCATTTTTATGGCAAAGCATTAAGAGCTGCAATTACACAAAGGAGTCCCTTCCCTGATCACTGCGATGCCAATCCAACGAACTTCTCTATTGAGACAAAAGAGCACAGCACCAATACAGGATAGAGATCAAACAATACATATTCAAGTTCATAGAGCAAAGACTAATTGCACTCTACTAGCTGCATCAATTTGATCATGGAAATTAGCCTAGCAACTGCTTATTTTTATAGACAGGTAAGAGTATTGTTTAGAGGTTTAATTTTTATGGGATAGTTCTTTCAATTATGACTTTAATTGCATTCCATAAACTTAAGTTTATTTGTAGTAAGTAGGCAAATGCATTTAAAAAGTGTGATATTAAGAAATATCTGATCACTCTTTGTTTTTAAACCAGAACATGAATGAAAACTAGGACAGAGAAGAAATGGGAACCCAAATTCTTCCAGTGGGAATGTTGGGTACCCCTCCAACTTAGCAGTCAGTCCAAATAACACAATGGGCTTGGGATGGATCTTATATAACTTGTCTTCAAATGTGATTGCAGATTCTGGTCCTCAGAGTCAGTATAATATAGTCAACTGTGGATCAACTTCAGGCATACCTTAGTTTGAAGGTGTAATGTATTTTCCTTAGCGTAACTGAAATGAACTGTATTTCTGAAAGCATGGGGTCACTCAAGCTTACAAGCCAGAATTCCTAGAAATGAAGGATGATCCAAGATACTTCCTTAGCTTTCCAGGGTGAAGGATCATATGTGCTCTTTTGCAGACTTAAGGAAATCACTCAGTTTTTCTCTACCTTAGGACACTGTCTGTAGAATGTAAAAACCTGAGTTATAAGACAAGAAATTCCTCTGATGACTGAGGTGTGCAGGTTCTTAATGTATTTGAATAGACATTTAGAAAACTCATTTACTGCACTGCATGGTGCAGCAGGAGAATGAGTGGGGGGGCTCCGCAGTTTGACCGATGGCAAGGTATTTTTTTGTTGACTTTAGACACACTGTGCTTGTTAAGCTTAAGATTAGTTTAATCATACATTCAAACAACTTTCCCATCTTCCAAGTTTATATTATCCATGTATATTCAAGTGCAATCCTTCATAATGTCAAGGCTATTTGTACTGCTGGAGAACTAAAAGGCAGCAAAAACCCAGATCATTTGTTTTGCAAAAGTAATTTGTTCAGCATCTTATTAATTTATTGAAAGCTCTTGTCAGCAACATAAAACTCTGCCTTTTGGAGATCACATGATACTGCAAGAAAATGCTAGGAGAAAATTCTAAGAGTTATCATAAATAAAGCAGTTGTCATATTACCCATAAGCACAGAGGTCTTTCTACTTTGTTAGGCTTCAGTAATGGGCATAATGTTTTTCTTTGCATAAAATACAGATCCTATTATACTGTAGATGCTTCTTAAGCTCTTAAAATTACACTAGCTTCTTGAACTATCATGTTTGGGGTTGTTTAAAAAAATATCTACACAAACATTTATTATGTTTTTATGAAGTGAACTATTTGCATAATGCATTTAGACTGGGAACAGAAAAATATTTAGAGTAAAAGACATTTCTGCCTGAAGAATTGATCTCATTGGAGTGTCTAACCAAGGAAAGAAATGGCTTTCTGATGCTGTTTAATAGACACTATTAGCAGGTCCTACAGACCATGGTTCCCTGTATGATGGAGAACATAAAATGTGTCGCCTTCACAAGGTTATGCTCAAGAAGGTGATTGTTTGGAAAAAACATCTTTTTTTCCTGAGGGAGATTTTCACTTGATCTTATTATTATTAGGAGAAGAAACAACATTATTCTTTTTATTTCCTTAATTAATCGACTTACAGTGCAGTCCAGGCAAGCAGTGCTGTGGAACCTAGCAGCAGCTGAGCCTGTTGCAATATCCTCAGTAAGGTCTGTACTACTGCTCTTTAAGAATATAGCAAGGATGTTATTTACTGTCATATACCAAACCACATATTATGTTTGTATTGCATAAAGCATTAGAGATGATATCATTAGAGATGATACACTCCAACTTCAGACACTTTGAGAAGTATCATCTTGTGTCACGACCTACATCTGATACTACAGTAAGTGGTCCATGAAATCACTATCATTCTAAACACGTTTACAGCAGTTTTCCCCCAGTTTTCCCTTCTTAGACTTTTATAGAATAGTTGAAAAGTCAAATGTATAATTAACTATATTAATTTTGAACTCTGTAGCTCCTGAGCTTATAGAATAAACCTTCAAAGAGCAAGTAAATACTTAATGAGAGTCTGCTGATGACATCTTCTGCACAGCCACCATCCCAGACTAGTGGAGGAGGTATTTGGCCAAAGACTTCTCATTCCTTTGCAATCCACTGCTGCAAAAAGGAAGAAACCCCACCGGAGTCACTGAAATCTGGTGGAACTTCAAAATACTAGGTTTCACTGTCACACTCTGGTAGGGATAAAGTGGAAGATGACAGCATATTATCACTGTACAGACTACAGGTATCATGGTAGAAAACTAGTAACTCTTCTTTGGTATAGCACAGAATGTATTGTCCTCCCCAGCTCTTGGGCAGCTTGCCCAGCAAAGAGCTTGTCTGACATAATGTTATTTTTTTAATTTTATTTTTTTTTTTCATTTTTATACAAATTTGTAAGAAGCAGGAGATACTCCATGCCTTTTATATCCTGCTGTTGAATTTCATGGACATTTATTTTTGACTGTCACAGGCAGAGCTAAGACTATATCTGCCCTCTGAAAGTACTGAAGCAAATTGAAAATAAAGCTGAACAGTGGCAGAGATACAAGGACACCACAGCTTGCACTGACTAGAGGGTAACAGAATAAAAGACAGTATTTCAAAGCCAGTGCAATTTACTGATTGGTCTTAAAATCTCAAGGCTCTTTCAGTGTCTATGTGAAGTTATTTCAACAAGCTCAGGGCACTTTTCCAAGTAAGATATTCAAATCAAAAGAAGGCTAAGAATTGCTACCACAGTAGGCACTGACATCTTGTCAAGAGCTTCGACCCGTGCAGACAGATTATCGCAGGGTGAGGGAGGGGCTGGCCTGGGGAAAAAAACAAACAAACAAACTGCCAGTTTACTGACTTTCTTGTATCTTGTTACACAAAAGTTAAAGTATAGTTCTAGTGGGTGAGGTATGGGAAGCAGCGTAGTAGACATATACACCACTTTCTGCGTAAGCAGCTGTATTCCTAACAGGCTTTCCCACCAGGGCTTCAGTAAGTCATTATCTCTTGCAACCATGGCAGCACCTTCTGCATTGTGATAAAAATAAAACAAAAAACCTGTTCCTGAGCATCCATGCTCACTGCTAGCTCCTGCTGACTGCTGATCTGCCTGCCCTCCTTTCCCCTCTATCTTCCTCTCCAGTTGGATTAAATAGTTGCAAATTTGCAGTTTCATTTCCAATCCTCTTTTCATACATTGTACATTTCTAAGGATGGAATATTCTGTCAGCCGTAACACTTTATTAAATACAAAGTAATTCCTTTTGTCGTTTTGAGAGAAAGGCTGAAGTTTTATGCAAACTCACTTTAACACATATGGCCTTGAAAAAATTTTGTGTTAATCTTGATTTTCATTATGTCTGTCAAGTTTATATTATGTTTGCAATTGACTGATTTTTTTTATTTATTTTTTTTTTACTTTGGTAACATTGCTTCTCATTCAAGCTGTGATCCTAATACATGTTTAATCACAAAGTCCAGTTCTTCAGCCTAGCAAACATCATTACTACATGTCTGAGATTGTGTTCAAGTTAGTGTATAATCAGCCACATGCTCAGCTCAGAAAAAGCAACACAAAGCAGAAAACTGCAGGGAACAACTTCTTAAAATGCCTCTCAGCTGTTGAGATAGCAAGTGCTTCTCATCTATGCCAGGACAAAGATGGATATAAGCAGTCAAACCAACTAGTGACAGCTAGGAAACTTTGCATGGGGGATGCTAAACACCAAAAGCTTAACTGAGAGACAGCAAAGAATAAGCTTCACTGAATGCAGGCGGCTAACACAGGAATTCAGTGACAGTCTGTTGAAGGGAAGTGTCCAGCCACATTAGCAACAAATGCTTAGTAGTGTACCACTCAAGAGTAATTTCAATGGTAGCCTGTCCTCCTCTTCATCTGGCTAAAGCTTTTTCTCCAGGATAAATTCTGAGCTTTCTAGCTTCACTTCAGAGTCAGTCTGGGCCAAACCCTGTCTTGCAAATGGTGCAAGATAGTAATTCCTTCTATCATCATGTTCCAAAAAACAACTGGTAATGCTGAAAACCAGCACTGTGCAAATCACTCACAGACCCTTACTAAAAGGGTAGGAATTGCCTCCCAACAAGAACCATGAATAAATTTTAGCTGAATATTATTACATCTTACATGGGCGGCTAGAAAACTACAGAAAATACATTTCCATTCTTCCTATACCAAGGCAGAATTTTTATTACCCTTAAAATGCTTCAGAAGAAAAAGCCTCTCCTTCATTGGTACCTGGATCTCCAAATAAATCTACAGCACCCACAGGTTGTTTGCCAGGGAGACCAGATATTAGTAAAAAAAGGTCAAGTTAAAAACCCTTTCCAGCTGGGCTTTTTTGTGGAGGTGCCAGCTGACCATTTAATAAGGCAGAATACAGAAAGCTTATGGTCCCAGTTTTAGGCACTCTTTACTGAAGATATAAGATAATTGAAGGGAAGATACTTTCTGTGAACAAGATAACCTCGAAGACTAGGTGCTGCATGAAAAGAAGCAGAACAGTCATGTCAGAAATGTCCATGAGTTTGCAAAAAGCTTTCCTCTATGAAAGGCTGTCTCATAATGTAAACTCCTGCTTAGGATATTTTGTTACTGCCATGCAAGAGAAAAGACAAGTAAGGATATGCACCCTATGTTGTGATAACCACATTTTCTTTTTTTATTTTTTTTTAATTTTTTTTAATTTTTTTTTAATACGTAGCCTCCAACATCCACAGCAAGATCCTGTTTGCAGTTGTTGAGATTTTGCTTTACCTTTTCAGGCCTAAAAAATTTTTTAAAGCCTAGTCAGAGCTGAGTGCTGAGAAACATTTAATACTCTGTTCTGCACAGTAATGCATGCTCATCTCGACCTTGTTGCACAGACAAAGTGTTTTGTGTACCAAAATCTCTGTTATGTATGTTGAATTGATGCCAGCAAAAGCTGTGGGGCACCATTCAGGAGCATCATGTGTGACCATCCAGGTAGGAATGTCATCATGGAGCAATGACAACAGCCTGATTTAGATTCTCTGTGCTCCTACAACAGATTGATCACACGTTCAGTTTTCTTATGCTAAAGTATGAACCCACACCCTGAGGAATTCAGGTGTTAGCAGACTTGATGGTATGCAAAATCAGCACTGGAGACTTGACTGCTAGGTGTAGACACTGGTAGGAAGCTCTGTCTTTACAGTTCGCAAAGGAGGGTTAGAAGTACATGAATAAGATAAACACAACAAAGTCACCATGTATACTGTGATTTCTGTGATACTGTAATTGCCTAATTAAGCACAGAAGGATGTGTAATCTTTTCCTTTAAGGATTGCTTTTAACTGTGCCCAAAGTTATCAGTTGCAGATTGAGAAATAACAAGGCAAACTTGACACTTTTTTCTTCTTTTTGTTTTAAAAAGTCAGGAACAAAGAATGCTTTGACTAAAAGATATTTAAACATGACAGATTCACTATAGTAGTTTTTTAGACAATAATAATAAAGTGATAATGCTTAAATTATGAGCAATAATGTTTACCTTTGCAATAAAAGAAAGTATTGCCATAGACTACATGCAAGCCTATCAAGAGAGCAAGCAATTAAAACATTGGTCAGAAATACTTCAAAAGAGTATTTAAATATATTTCACTACAAGAGACTAGAAGTGTACCTAGGATATTTGACTCATGAGAAAGAGTCAGAATGAGTCTTCAACAAAATAAGCTGAAACAATTAAAACTGGCCAAGGGCTTTTCAAATTACTGAACAATGCTGTGGAAGACAGAAAAAGGTTTCTGGCTCCAAGATTTTGCTCACTAGCACTCTGAACTTAAATCAGTTCTGCATGGAACCAGTGGGGAGCAGTAGGAGGGACACCTGAAGGCCTTCTTACCTCAGCCCTGTGAAGACCTTTGAGTCTCAGCCTGTGTACTAATTGCATGAGAAGCAAATTAATCCTCCCTTTGAAGCTCAAATACTCTTGTTCTTATTTAAATGGGTTTCAAATCTTTTATGTTACAACATAATACAACTTCTTGATACAGAGTGAATAGCAGATTTTTTAAGAAAAATTTGGAGAACAGAATGAACTGGAACTTAAAAAAAATAAAACTCTTTAAATTTAATTATAACATGGATGGGAAAAATCCAATTTTTAGCAATGTATGTGTGCCTATGTATTTTACCTAACAGTGCACTTCCTGGTCATTATCATTAGATGAAATAGTTCAGACTACCAGTCTAAGCCCTGACAAAAAAAGTTTAATCCTCATTAAAGACATTTTTTCTTTTTTCCCCAGAAGAGATGTTGATATTGAATATATTTTTTTTCACCACCCCCATCTATTATGGTCCTATCTGCCTTGTTGGTACCACAAGATGCACTTCTCATTAAGTTATCTTAAAAAGATAATTTCTCTTAAAAAGAGGAGGAAAAAAAACACCTCAAGCACCCCTACTCCTTCAAAGACACCAGGTACACAAAGGAGTGCACAATTACCAAAAAAGTGTGTGAAGCCAAAAGCAAGATTAAGCCCACCTGTGTCACAGCCCTACTGAATAACAAGATTTGAGTGAGTTTTGAATTGGTTAGTTGTGCTGACACAAAAAATATTTTTAAAATAAACAAAATATTGTTTCAAAGACAAAAAATTTACTGCAGAGCAATAAAGAGATAAATCTATGGCAGATGGACTTAATTTTATTGTAAATTTAAAGCAATGGCTGCTAAGGATAAGTTGTTCCTTGAATCTGATGACATTGACCATTGCTGTGGAAGTTCCTAACTAGAACAAATTATTTGGATCAAATTATTTTTCTCTTCATAGTTGGCCTTCAGCAGTTTAAAATATTCTAATAATTAATAATTTTAATTATTACCAGAATAATCCCTACAACTAATTGTTTATTATAGGATTACTGATTAGACCTTAATCTTGATTATAATAACTAAAATTTGGGTCTTCTGATTAAACACTCACCTGTATAAATTCATAACGTGATTTTGGCAAATGTTTTCCATGTACATAACTTTCATCCTATCTACAGATATTTTTCATACACTAAAATACTCAAAGGAAAGAAAATAATGGTCTGAACTAAATGTTAGAGGTTTTTAGGTTTTTTTTATTCCTGCGACTGTGCATGAAGCTTTCCAAGGTATTTGCTTAGACTTATACTTTGTCAGCAAAGGCCAGGCCAGAGCATGATAGGACAGTAACTCTGTAATGATAGTGTAGAATACCCTGTACTATATCTCAAAAGCCTGTCCTAGGTTATGAGTGGAGCCATACTACCTGGGACTTTGTATGAAGCTTTGCATTGACCATTATCAGTGATTAATTGCATGACAAAGTATCAAAGCTGGTAACCATTCAAAAGATATGGTGAAATAAGGTTTGTTTCTAGTAAGAACTCAAACAAGATAGCACGTGATCCTTTCCAATACCTTGCAGAGAATGAGATGTTCAGATTATTAGCAAGTGATCACAGAATCATTGAATGATTCAGGTTGGAAGGGACCTTCAAAGTCATCTTGCCAAGCCCCCGGCAGTAAGCAGTGACCTTTTCAACTAGATCAGGTTGCTCGAAGTCCTGTCAACCTGACCTTGAATGTTTAGAGGGATAGGGCATCTACTGTATCTTCAGGCAAACTTTTTCAGTGTTTGACCACCCTTGTCTTCTCCAGCTTTCAACATAATCACTGTACAAACACAGATCCAGTTTCCCTGTTTTTTTTTCCCCCATAGTAACAAACAAATTTCTAGATTTGTACTATAACCAGGAAAAATAATTACAGACCTAAATATTGACTCCACCATTATGTGAAATGTAGTTTACACTGCCCTGAACATTTCCTTATTGCCAGTTACCTCATAGCTGAATCTACTAAGCGTGCCACCTAACATGCGTGAAGAGATTGTCAGCATCCATCCCATCACTATGGATATAGAGATGAAGATAGAAAGACTGTAATCCTCCAGAATGAAATTTGCATTTGACTTTTACAACAGATCTAGGTGAATCTTTGTGTAAACGCTGTGACTGAAAGCCAGCCCAGTGTAAGCTTTGCAATCCCACCACAGATTTTCTTCCATTCTTACAAAAATCAAAAGAATTTGCCTTGATATCCCAGGTTAGATCCATATTAGGACAAGAATAAAATGGAAACTATAAATAAGCATAATGAGCCCTCTAAGCTATTGTCACTGCACGCATCAGATAAATGCTATTGTTGCACAGCATTTGGGAATTATGGGCTGCATCCTTTTTTTGGACCAGCAAAGGAACCCTCTGAGCCTTTCTTCTTAGACCTGTTTCATACAGCAGCCTTTTCTCACTTGATGCACCTCATTCCACCATGCACCTCACTAAAGCTGGTACTCAGTCATAGAATCATAGAATCTTAGGGGCTGGAAGGGACCTCGAGAGATCATCTAGTCCAACTCCCCTGCCAAAGCAGTCCCCACAGATACTAAGGATACACTTTCGTATAAATTGGGATGTCAGGTAAACACCTACACACATGCACTATTATGATGTTGGTATACAAATTAAAATATCGACTTCTTTAAAAGAAAAGACCTTACACCTTAGATTTTAGGTGATTTTTCTTCCTTTCTCACTGCTAAGCCTATCTGTTTACATATGCAATCTTATTTGATTCCCCTGTTTAAGAGATTCTCTGTTCCTTCTGCAATAATTTCCATGGCAACTAATTTTCATGTCACAAACAGAAAGCAATGCAGGTTCAAGAGGTGAAAATAAGAGGCAGAATGAGATAAACTTTTAAGAAGCTAGAATCCCATATCCACGCACCAGCAAAACTGGGGAAAAAAGAAAGCAATAAATTGTCAGTTTAACAAGTGTTTGTTCTATCACCAATTAAGTTTGCTGTAATAGAGTGCTATCAGTAGTGTGACTATAACGTAAAATGTAAACTTGGTAATGCCTGACTGTGAAACATTTTGGCACAAACAGGGGTGTAAGAAAGACAGCTTTCATGCAGGTGTTCAAAAGAGAATTCAGCCCAGCAGGGAGCCTCACCTCAGCATCTAGTCAGTCCTTCTGTGATCACTAAACAAGGTGGTGATAGTGCTCCTTATGGAATCTTGAAAAACATTTACTCTCTTCCTATGGCCACCAAAAAGGTATCCAGGAGAAAACTTTTCCATTGGCAAACCCTGGATGCCCAGAAGTATAACACACTGTAGTACAAGGAGCCACATTTCCAAAGAAAAACTATTTTCCTAATGAGGTACACTTGAGCAGACATGGTACAGGGATTAAGGAGGTAAGTCAGTGGACAACGGAAGACCTATAGATGTCATCTATCTGGACTTCTGCAAAGCCTTTGACATGGTCCCCCACAACATCCTTCTAAGTTGAAAATATACGGGTCTGATGGACGGACTGTTCAGTGGATAAGGAATTGGCTGGATGGTTGCATCCAGAAGGTAGTGGTCAATGGCTTGATGTCCAAATGGGAAATTGTGACAAATGGCGTCCCTCAGGGGTCCGAACTGGGACCAGTGTTGTTTAACATCTTAACTAATGATATTGACAGTGGAATTGAGAGCAAATTGGCTGATGACACCAAGCTGGATGCTGTAGTCGATATGCCAGAGGGATGGGATGCCATTCTGGACCTGGACAAGCTGGAGAGTTGGGCCCAGGTGACCCTCATGAGGTTCAACAAGATCAAGTGCAGGGTTCTGCACCTAGACTGGGGCAACCAGAGATTATGAATAGAGGCTGGGGTAAGACATGCTAGACTGTAGCCCTGTGGAAAAAGACCTGGGGGTACTCGTGGGTTAAAAGCTGGACCAACGTGCAATTGCAGCCCAGAGGGCCAACCACATCCTGCACTGCATCAAGAGAAGTGTGGCCAGCAGATTGAGAGACATGACTCTGCCCCTCTCCTCTGCCCTGGTGAGACCTCTCCTGGAGCATTGCATCCAGCTCTGGAGCCCCCAGCACACAAAGGATGTGGACCTGTTGGAGCATGTCCAGAGGAGGGCAAGGAAAATGATCCAAGGTTCTGGAGCACCTCTCTTATGAAGACAGGCTCAGGGAGTTGGGGTTGTTCAGCCTGAAGAAGAAAAGACTCCAGGGGACCTTATAGCAACTTTCCAATACCTGAAAGGTACCTATAAAGGCTGGGGAAGACCTGTTTACTAGGGCATGTAACAATAGGACAAGGGGTAATAGTTTCAAGCTAGAGAAAGGCAGATTTAGGTTGGACATTAGGAAAAAGTATTTTAATATGAGGGTGGTGGATCATTGGAAAAGGTTGCCTGGAGAAGTGGTGAGGGTTCCACACCTGGAAACATTCAAGGCCAGGCTTGATGGAGCTCTGAGCAATCTATTCTAGTCCCTGAGAGGGGAGAGAGGTCCCTGCTTATTGTAAGGGGGTTGGACTAGATGATCTTTAGAGGTCCCTTCCACCCAACACATTCTACGATGCTATATCCTCAATGTAGGTTTAATTGTTCAAACAAATTCTTCACCTAAAAAACAATAATACTGAGGAAACCAGAACAACTTACCCATAACTCCCTGAAGACAGTAAAAACTGGACTAGACAAAGTCCTTGGGTAACCTGCTCTAACTGGACCTGTGCCGAGCAGGAAGACTAGATTTGAGCCCTCTGCAGCTCTTCTTTTATGTGGTGGTGTCTCATTGAGCACAAACCCTCTTTTCACACTGATATGCAAGGCAAAACATAAGATCCAGAGCTGAAACTCATTCCCACAGTGCTACATCAATGCAGCAACTATAGACAGGGGCTTAGCAGCAATTTCTGTTCTAAAAATTTTTACATACACTTCTGGTATGTGATGTATGTTGGCATTTCCCAACCTTAAGAAAATCATACATTATTTCACTTTGGGTCTATATTGCACTTTACTACATATTAGCTATTTGCTTCACACTTTTTTTTTACTTTTTTTTTTTTTTTCCCCTAAAGAGAAGACTAGGAAGCTGTATGCGACCATATCTTCAGGGTAATGTGAAGTTTCTGGAAAATTCATCATGTTCAGATATTTGTGTCCTCTGTTACATAATAAGAATGAACTTATCAGCAAACCTGGCTGCTGGAACAAAACAGTACTTCGCTGTTGACCTCAAGGATTGCTGATACAGCAAACAGGAATATATGTTTGATGGAAGAGCAAGGATTTTCAAATTTAAAGATTTTACTGCAAATCAGAAGTAACAGTCATTAATAATATTAATGGTCTGTAAGAAATGTCTTTGCATTTCTTTCTTGTGCAACAGGCAGCTCAAATGACTTCCCAGCAGCTTAACATGTTTAAGTCGCTTCTACTACATTAAGCTGACATATTTAATTATCAATGGAACTCTCTTCTGACATACACACTAATTAGGCACTTGTGGGAATCTTATCATGTGATTATTTTAAATCACAGAATCAGTTGGGAGAAAGCTTATGGAGATAAGAGATTATGACTGACCAGAATCTGCGTGAGAGAACAAAATCCTGAATTACTCATATAAACCTAATACCTAAGATTCAGTGCTTCCTAAATTTATTATGAGATCAGTATTCACTTACCACAAACTAGAAGAGCAAATCTAAGAAAAATATTAGAGCTGCAGGAGAGAAAACTTGAAAAACACAAGCTATTCCAACAGTCTTTCTACTAATTTCTGATTGCCCACAGATTTGTTATCTGGAAGCTTGGCTTTTTGTGCCAAATCTACACATTTGTTCAATGTGATAATGTGCCAAGAGGAAACTGGTAACCCAAAGAAAAAGAAAACAAAAAAAGCAGCAGTGGTCAGGAGGGCAGAATGCTTCCATGCTTCCAGGCAAGCAAGGACTGTGCTTCAGATCTCTTAAAAAAAACTAATCAAAAACCCAATTCAAATAATCACCTAAAACAAACAAAACCCAAACTCACAAGAAACCCAAGAGCTCACAGGAAGAAAACAAACTTACATTGCTTCAGTCTTCTCAGGTATGGTAATCTCATACAATTATAAATTTCAGAAGCCAGCATAATGATCTACATCTGACTCTAGTATTTAATTTCTTGAGAGGTCAAGGTGAGTTCTGTAGTAAGAGAACTATGGCTTGGTCCTTAAGTCACAAAAGCTGTAAGACAGCAGTATGTTCTGAGACAGAAGCATGTCTCAACTGTTGCTACCAAAAAGTGATTCCCTTGGCTATGTCTTCCTTTGTGAACCTGTCATACAAGAAAGCAGCTAGTCTGCAAAGCTATTAAGAGGCAGCATTTCACTGAACACATCACCTAAGTCAATCCATTTAACTCCAAAATTAAGAGCTCTCTTAAATGCACAAAGACAAAACTAGTAACAGGTTGAATAGAGGTTAATTGAGATTCAGTGAGGTGAGGTTTTGGCAACTCAGATTTGAAAAACACCTAGAGGAAGATACTATCTTTTCATTTTGTTTTAAGCAAAGAAGTCTAATTTTCATTGTGGCATACAGAAGAGTATGCTGGCACAATACAAAACGGTGTAAATTTAGACATACCACATCTATTAAAGCATAACTATGTGTAAACTTTGGAGCAAAGGAAGTGGCACCACAAGAAGTGCAGGCACTACTCACCTTTAGATATAGTACCTATTACTTTCTAAGAAGAAAAGGAAAAACAAGTTTAGCTGCAAAGTGATTCGCTCAGTACTGAGAAACTGGATGGAAAGTCTTTAATCTCCAAATAGCTGTGACCAAAACTCATTATGTGATGACAAGCCTTGGGAAAGGAAAAATCTTAGTCTTGATCTTACTGGAGAAAGTGCCAGATAACAGAGAGCATCAAAACAGCATCCTAAAATAGCTCATTATCAAAGTTTGAGCAGAGATAAATTGGCAAAGCAATTAGAAGAACTACTTTTAAAATTTATTTTTATATCAAGATCACTGAACCTAAATAAAACCAAAATTGTTAGCACATTTAAAACAAACAAAAAAACCCCCTACAAAACCCCAAACATTTAAACTTGGGTTTTGTTAACTATTCCTGAAGAAACACACTCTACAAATCTGTCCTTCTGTATCACCTAAAAGCCTAATTGTTGAATTACTTTATTTTAAAATAAGTTAGGTGTGCGTGGGGGTTGTATTATTTATTTTTTTTTGTGGGTCTGGGGGTTTTTTTGCTTTGACAGACAATTAGAAAGCAAAAAAATTTGCTTGTACTCAAATACCAGACTTAGTAATGGGTTACTGGCTTGTATCTGCTGGAAAAGTCTACACTGTAGACCAAAAAAAATGGGTATGTAGCGATGTGCCACCACTGCAGAAAATTCACTGCCAAGTCTACTTACGTGATTATCTTGTCATCACTGAAAGTCTCATCCTGGACTATGTAATTTAAGTAAATAAAAACTTAAGTTATTTTGAATTCATGATTGTCTGTCACAGAAAACACTTAAATACAATTAAATTTCAGTAATAATTTGAGTATTAACTCAGCACTGAATTTCAGGGGACAAAATAAAATAGCTGTTGAAACAGATTTCTCCAACACATTGAACATGAATTTTTGCTACTGATCCCATATTAGGGAAGTTTCAAAGCCTTGTTTTGACTTCCTGACTGAATATCTTGACAATTGTTGGCTTCATATACTCAAAGATATCTGAAAGGTGCTACCAAAAGTAAAATTCTAGGCATAATCTTGCTTTATACTTTTCTGTTTATGCGTCCTTTTTTGCTTTGCAAGTAAAGGTTCAAATGTCTTCTGGTATCTGGAGTAAATGGATGGTTGTATGAAAGGCAGAGTGAAAGGATGGATGCAAAATGTCCAGGCAGCAGCATTAACTAATCTAGTTACTTGTACCTTGGCATCCTCTGCTTAACATATGCCAGCTTAAAGAAATGTGTGCTAAATCTATATTCCGTATTACTCACTACTAAAAAAAAAGTTAACTGTGTAGCAAGTCTCCAATAAGTAGAAGTATTAGAAATTCCTAAAAAACTTGTCAGCTTTTAAAAGAAGATCACAACAAAATCCATTTACTTAAAACAGACATCATAATACAATATCTAAATGTCATTTAGATTATTTCTTGGTAGCTAATAGAAAAGAAAAATTAGAATGATTTAACAAGCCACATTAAATTATTCTTCTCCTGACCATGAAACTCAAAACACTGCTTTTCTGTCAGTCACCTACAATGCAGAGAAGATCAAATATTCCTTTGTTTCTTGAAAGAAGAAACGTATGCCAAAATTTTCTCTAATTTTGTCTCTAATTTTCAATTTGAGACAATCTGATTTAGTGAGTCCACCCCTCAGTAACAGATGCAGTCCCTGTCCTACCTTCTCATCACATTGTTTAATTGGGAAGAAATACTGATTGAAAGAATAGTAACCAAAGAAGAACTTTGCAGTAGCCTTGCCTTTCAGCATCTTCCTGAAAAAAGGAGAGCATGCCTGTTCTCTCAGACACACATACATAGCGCCTGCAGGGCACACTTTAATACTCTAGAAGGCTGGTAAGACCTTCCCCTTCCAACTAGATTATGCCGATAACTTTCCATTTCACAGTAATTTCTACAGGGTCAAATTCCATTTCTGGGTACCTGCTCTGGGGAATCCTCATTGCTTTTGAGACCAAGTAATAATGCTGACCTTATATCTACAGCCAGGTTTTACATTCTGCCTTTTTCATTTTCAGTAGTAAATGTGTAAATGGACAGTCTATGCCAATCTTCACTCTGCATATATTTTTTCTTTGGTTCACAGTGTATGTTCTGTGCAGAGAACTTGAGCACTACAGGTAGGAAGGCAGCACAAACTGAGTTATTCAGAGTGCAGACAGATGTGTTGGTCTCATTATAATTGCTCTTAATCCCATATATTTTTTCTAATGACTATGACATTTAACAAGATATGGGAAACAATTTGCTTCATGCACAGCCTCTAACTGCTCATCAATATTCTGCTGTTTGGGAGACCTCGGTTTAACTTCCAACACTGTTCATCTCCTTTGGGTCATTATAAGCCATACACTGAATCAAGTGCACAAAAGCCCTAGAGTCATAACCACACTCTGTTTTTCCCTTTTGTTGTGCTCATGACCCCAACAGCAGTGAAAATAACCTCTGGTACAGGCCTTTATTATGTGTATTCAGTGTGCTTAAAATAGCCTCTTGACCAATCAATAAATCATACTTGACACAGAGGAGAAATAAAATGTAGAGGAAACTTACAGAAATATCACAGTTTCCTCTTTAGAGACAGACAGTAAGTTGGATTCAGTTTGATACTTCAACATAAGACAATTAATATGTAAAACCAGAGTGGCTGAGCCAAGCAAAAGGTTACATGTCCTTGGAAAGCAGATGATGAAAGAGGATGAAAAAGAAAAAAAAAAGGAAATCCAGGTGAAAGACATCAAAATGTCATTCAAAAGCAGAATGAAATGTGTATAAGCATAACCCTGATGGCAAGCATAGAGGTGTCTAGTACACAAGGTAATCCTGGCACTCCATTCTGAGACCTGCTGTGGTAAATTCCAGCACATCAAGAATAGATTTGCTTAGAGATACATCCTGCAAGGGAAATAAACAGATTAAGACCACCACCAGTGGCCTTGAGCTGTTGTCCCATAAACTAGGTAACAGCAACACAATCTCAAACCACGTCCTTTGATGAGAGAGATTGCTGTATCCTGGCTTGTGCATGAAGGAGTGAAACAACTGGGATCCTCCAACAGATAAAGTTCTTAAATGAATGCCTTAATTGCATCACAGAATAAGTATCATGTCAGGAGTCAGTGGACAGTCTTAGGAGACGTAAGAGACCTTAATATGATATATCTAGAGAGCAACAATAAACATCAATCACCTGTTGAGAATTTCTCTAAAAAGCTGGTGCAAGCAGGTAGTTCTAAACTACTTTATACCTTGGTACTGAACTACCTAATGACCTGCAAAGTCTTGAGATCTTCTAAAATTAGGATAAGCATTGATACTGGTACTGGAAGAAAGGTGGCACCTCCTAGGAAGTAAGTTTAAGATGGTACTTCTCTGAAATAAGATGGAAAAAATAGAAAAGCCCCAAGCTACTAAAAAAGATATTAAAAGCTCACCAGAAGAACTAATGGGATGAGCTAAAACAGGCTAAAGGCGCATAAACTGTATTTTCCAGTAAATAAGGTCTATTTCTGGTTTTGTTTTTGTTTTTTTTAAAGGAAACTGTGCTTACAAGAAACGAAAGCTATCTTCTACTCCAAACTGGGTGACAATCCAATAGAAATGCATATGTCATTTGAAGCTCGAGGTATATTTACAATGCAGCAAGACAATAAATGCAGTTCAAGTAAAGCAATAGTTACAGTACACACAAGTATAAAACTAAATACAGATTCAACAACATATATCACTGTCATCTTAGATAGAAAATAAACCACTACTGAAATATGAACAATATAAAATGTATTTTAGATATTTCCATATATACTTCATCTTCCTTTAGTAAGTACTTCCTCATGGAAGAGCCCTTACTAGGCCTACAGAAGGCATCATATCTTCTTCTTCAGAATTTTCTTATTCATTCTCTGGATCTTAGAATGGTGGAGTCCATCTCAATTTGGTTCTACAGACTCTTTAATGCACTCATCCTGGAGATCCGCTTTTGTTGGTATTTTCTGCTTTGGTGGAGTTCTTTGGTTTGGGTTGTTTGTGTTTGTTTTTTTCCAGGCTGAGTGGGTTTGGGTTATATTGTTGGTTTTTTTACTTCTTACATCAAGATGATTTCTCCATAAGCCTGATGACACAACAAGCCAATATAAAGCAATTTAGGCTGGAATTACATTTCAAGTATAGTAATTTGTGTTAAGGTGATGTTCCTTTCTTGACAAACAGGTATACCTGTTTTTTCTCCAGATGTGCAGCATTTGCCATCTACTAGGTAACTCCACATTGCCCTCAGTGTACAGCTTGCAAATGCATCTGAGTGAGTAAGAAGTCTTTTGCCCAACACGAGGAAATGAGAAGAGTTTCTCAAATGAGAAGAGTTTTACTGTACTTAATACTTATGAATGGTAGCCAGACTCCTGTACCTTGCTAGAAAGGGAAGTTACAATAAGACCTTGGATGTGAAGTATGGTCTCTCCCTTAGCTTATTAGAGTGATATCTGTTCTTGCTTGGCAACTGATGACATTTTGTTGCCATCTGTCAGGCGGGTTTTTCAATGGTGAAGGAGCAGATTGGTTTATCACTTCTTATGAAACACTGGCCATCAGTCAAAATCAACTAACCTAACAATCCAAAAAAAGTCCAGCCTTCTTAATGGATGAAACAATATGATTGATAGAGGGTTTACAAGCAAGAGAAGACAGCATTTTTAGGCACTGTACTGAACCTTATCTAGACTGCTGCAATAATATTTTTACCTGAAGTCCTTTATTCAAGAGCGTTTCAGTGCCCTTAAACTAAGGAAACACCTTACAACCCTACTCTCTAATTCTCAAGATGTGTAGAACTTAAATGCTGCTGAGGAAACACAAAGCAAGTTCCCTACGTGCATTCCCTAAACTGAGTAACAAGCTATTTTACATCTTGCTAAAAAACAGGGAATGTGACATACAAGTTCCCTGCAGGGCTGCATCCACCAGGTGTTCCAAGGCCACTGGAAGGAGAGAGGTGGCAGCCCAGCTATTTTGACCTACACTTCTTCCTTGCTTCACAGCATCCTGGCAGTGGGAACAGTCTGCCACAGTGACTGCTGCTTCCCACACACTGTAAGAGTTCACTTTCCTCCTGAGGTCCTAGACAAGATGATTATACCCAACATTTCACAGAAAATAGAAACATAGGGATATGAAGATACCTCAAGGACTCCTGAGACAGGATCATAAGAAAAATGAAACCATACTTTAGCCGCAGGTACAAATGAACCTTTTCATACAAGAGAGACAAGCAACGCAGAGATTATATATCAACCAGATGGGTAGGGAACAAGGAGAACTGGGGGAGAAAAGAACATGTGATGTCAAATAGCCTTGCCACTCTGAAGTTCTTTCTCCTTCCTGACTTTTCTGTCTATTTTTAAATATATATTTTTATTAGCTAGTAAGGTCATGGTACAGCTCACAAAAAAAGCTGTATAACTTGCAAACAAGGACACCCTGCCTGCTTTTTCACATAAACTGAAGGGTAATTTGGACTGAGGTGAAGCCATGTGACACTGCCAATGCAGAGTTTAGGGACTTAAAAAAAAAAAATTAATTAAGTTCACATGCAAAAAGACCTCACAAGCACCTAAATCACAGCTGTGACACGACCAGTATGAGGGATTTTATATAGAATGTCATTATAACCTGTTTTTTCTTAAAACAATGAGTTCAGGAGTGCTGAAAGTAGAGACACATTACTTTTTACTGGAAACTAGGAAAAAAATAGAGAAAAAAAGAAAAATGGGAGTATGACCAGAGTGCAGCCAAAAAAGAGAGGGAAAATTGCACAGATTGGGTTTTTTTAAAATCATTCTCATAAATTCTGAAAATTTTATTTCAGTCAGTAATGAATCTAAACACTACTATCTGAGAAAGAAAATGCACCAAACCAGAGCAGGTATGGCAAAACCAGCAGAATCACTAAGACCTCAGGGATGGTATCTGACAGCTAATGTGAAGGTACATTCAGCTCTTTCTGTATCACAAGCAGCTCTTTAATGTGTTACAGGATCTGTTCAGAGCCCTAAAGCATCCTGTGGGCATGTGAATGCTTAATACATGCTGGAGGACTTTGTGGAATCACACGCTTCCTGGGTCAGACCTTTCTGACCCTAGTTAGCAAAGGGATGTACATAGTCTTCACCTGGGCAGGAGCTTCTGACTCTTGTTTCTCCAAAAGAAAGTACTTTGCATACATCAAACCCTTTTTGAATTGAGCAAGCAGGTAGACAATTAGTGGGCATATTCTGTGAAAGTGCACTATTGCTCTGGACCAAAATATTTATATCAGCTTAGCCTCAGGCTAAACAAGCAAGAGCTCTTAACACACCTGAGAATACCAGGAACTGCTGGAGCTCTGGACGCCAGCTCTGTCCGCAGTCTGTAGGGCTGACTCTTTCAGTGGCTAGAACTGAAACGCAACATTTCCTAGCATATCCTGGCTAGTCTGATCATTGTTATCTCTTGAAAAATCTACAAGGGAAGCCTCCTCTCCACACTCCTCCCCCTCTATGCAACCTCTTTCCTACCTATTAATTTGTATATTTCTCTATCAAAGACGTCATTATTTTTGTTTCTAACTTGAAACTAATGCACATCATAGAAGATGTGTTCTCCATCTTAGCTAGATTTCATGCTAAAAAAATTTCCTCCATCCTTGAATGCACAAATGAAAAGGCAGTACATTATTATTTTGTCCTTCTCATTTTGATAGTGGAATGAAAATGATTGTCTAAGAGGTCTTTTCTCACTGTATTCTGAAATTTTTACCTTTTTAATTATATTTTCATCAATTTTCATTTATACAGAATCTCCTCCCCCTGCTCTGTCCTTGAGCCCAATGCATTTATAGCCTCTTCCTCATATCTTTAGCTACATTACTGAAGGAATTATGTGAGTGAACGCACCCTTTGGATAGTTATCCTACAGCAGCATAACACATGAAACTGTGGCTGGATCAAACAGTGCAACTGTCTACCCCACAGCATCATCATTGTTGATACATTGCTCTCAATATTTTGGCTCTGCAAATTTCTGCACCAAGCCTAAATAGACTTTAACCACTTTTTCTCTAATACACAATTTCGTAGAGACTAGAAATTTAAAACAGTATCCAAGGATTGTCAAAAATCTTCTAAAAAGCCTCTATATTCAGTACCACTGGCAAATGCAAAAGGACCAAATTAATTCTTTCAGCTCCTCAGTTAACCTATAGATAAAATATTGGATATAGCATGGATTTTTTCCCCCTCCAATACCATTTCTCAAGCTTTTGTTTCTAACCAATGCATTGGGCCATAGGAGGACAACTTCCTTGTTCTTCCAACACCAGGTACTGTTTGATCTTTTACTTACACTATTTACCTTATATGAGCAACTAAGCACTTGGGAAGGGCCTGCTGAATCATTTCCAAGGTAGAATTGCAAAGCAGAAACAATAGAAAGAGGACAGCAACCTTCACTATTGACTCCTCTTTCACCCACAAATTTGCAAGGGTCAAGACCTTGCTTAATAGGGTTTGCTTTAACAAATAAATTTACCATCAGACATAAAAGAGTAGGAAACAATCTTGTTTAAAGGTCAAAGGCCTGTATTCCTGATTCTGAAGAAAAATATTTGGGTATAATTCAGTAATCAGAAGAGCAAAGATATGAGCCATGGTAAAGTATAAGGGAAAACAAAGGATTTGAAGATAAGTGATATGTTGTAGGTATATTTCCATTTTAGTTCACTCTTTTTTCCTCTCATGTACCTGCTGACAAATGTTTGATATGAATGGCAAAATTTAGGCCTCCCTAACACAATTATTTTCCACTGGCTTTTCCATTAGTAGCATCCGAATGATTCATACTGACTTCAGATTTACAGAAACACTAAGGATGATTCATAGGAAAATCTTACCTATTGTATTAATTGTTCAGGTCAAAGTATTAAAACAAATTTTCCAGAGTATTTCAGGAAGACAGCTCGTAGGAAATGCACTTTTGGCCATTAGGCTAGTATTAATGGTTTTAAATCAATGACACCTTCATATTTGTGATTTTCTGCTGCCACAGAGGCCACCCTCAAAACTAAATTTGTGTACTGTTAAAGAAGTGACAAAGTAATACAGTTGTATAATTAATGTTTCCCCAGAAACCCAGATTAGAATTCAACCATTCTATACAGCTGTCACCTTTGCTACCTTAACTCAGTGTAGCGTAATAAACAACATATGCATTTAAAGTGGTATCTGTCAACTCTCATCTCTCACAAGTGGAAGAACTTGGTTTGCTTCAGCCTCATCTAAAAACAAGGATATGGTGTCCTTCTAGGGGACAGGGTACAGTTGTTATATAACTTCAGCTTGAAGGCTCTCTCATCCATAATCCTTTCACTGTAAAACAGTGGAACAAAACTCAAGAGCTAAGCTGAAATTTTTTATGAGGTTCTCTAATCCATGAATACAGGTAGGACTGTGTCCGCGTTGTGAATATGACGCCAGTGATTGAAGCAAATTTCTGATGCAATAATGCTTGAGGCTTGGAGCCTACTGTAGCAGCACTGTGCAGACATAGCAAGACAGGAAAAGACTTTGAGGCATTGTGCAACCTGGTCTAGTGCAAGGTGTCCCTGCTATAAGCAGGTGGGAACCTGATGATCTTTAAGGTGCCTTCCAACCTTAACCATTCTATGATTTTATAATTCTATAAGACAGTCCTCATTTTGGAGGTCTTACAATCTAAGCTGAAAAAGGTGAAATTACAAGTCATAGGATACATATGCAGTCAATGTTGATGTCCAGATTAAAATTCAGTGCTCTCAATCAATGCCCAGTTTAGTCTACCACTTTGTCATAAAGACACACAAGGACTGGTCCACCAAAATCTGTGCAGTCAGACTTGTGATTCAACACAGAAGCCTTTGCTTTGAGGATAATTGCAGAAATGCTTTGTTTTGTCTTCCTATGTAAATCTGCCATATGGGCCTCAGCTACGGTAATGAGAGAAGAAGTTGAAGAGTTTGATAATTCTTAGGTTTAGAAAGAGATTATGGACTGGCAGCTGGCAAGTATGAAGCTGAAAAAATCAATCTAGCATACCCAGCTGCACTGTGGAAGTAGGATGAGCCAAAACAGACTGCAGACAGGGAAAGAATTGCCAAAAGTGCTCAGGTACAGAATGTCACATAAGATTATGAAGAAGGAACAGAAAAATTAAAAGGGCCTTTTAAAAAGGTGGAAGCAGGTTGAGACATGAAAAACACAGTAATGGCTCATGTAAAGAAAATGTGGGGACATAAAAGATTATCTTGGTAAGGAAATTATCTCTTTGTATGACTATGGATAGTCATTAGAAATTCATTAGAGTGTGTGAGAGAAGGCACTCCATAGCTTTACTGTCTAAGCAATCTTCGTAATTGCAAATGCTATACAGTGCTCACCACGTAACTCTCTTAGAATAATGATAACTAAGAGTTTCAGCCAGGTAGAGCTCTGGAACCTTTTATACTCAAAAATCCTGTATTTTACAAGAGAAGACAAAAGACTAGCAAACTGAAAAAAAAGAGGTCAACTTCAAGGACAAAATCAAGACATGCAAGACCTGGGATGATGACCATGGAATGATTTGGGATGACTGTATATTTTTTAATATGCATATGAAAATATATTTATATGTGTGCATATATATACAGACACGCTTTCAGATACCATATAAAATTGTATTTTTATATACACACATATACAGACATATACTAACTAAACTATTGTTTTAATTTACTCTAGTCCTATATAGATGTAATGGCCATGATGCCTGTATAATCAATCCTAAACCACAATACACTGAAAACAGTAAAATTAGATTATTGTTCTGTAAATAAATAGGCAAGCCCTACGTTCACTTAAATTGGACCATAGAACACAAACACTGGAAACACAGGAAACACTGTGCTTCACAAGCAAAAGGAGCTCAATTACCACAACAATCAATAAGAGAAAATGAGAGTTCTTGACCCATTGCCAAGCCATTTGTTGTTTATAATTGAAACAAAGAAAGTTTGACCACTTGTAGAACACGGTAGAGAGCAAATATCAATATTCATTTAAAATAGGGTAGCTAGCTTAGTGACAAAAACTTTTTCTCAGCATACTACAAATATGTAAAAGAATCCAAACCAGACTTTGTTTTTTTCACCAAATGTTGTATGCTTCTTAATTTCTTAACTTTTAAGTGGTTTTCTGTGTTCTACTCTCTGTTTTCACTATGAGAGTAAGATACCACTTAGTGTCGTACATTGTTTGGGCAGTAGGTACCACTATGCTTTCAGACACCCAGACAGACAAAATGATACAACTGGACCTCAAACTACTGGAAAATCTTTCAGCTTGTAACAGTTGTTAGTAAAACAAACAAACAAAAAAACAACAGAAACGAAAGCTTGATTTAAAATTGATTTCATTTCATAATTAAATGACTGCTGCAACAGGAAGCAATTAAATACCTCTGAAATGGCTGCTATGACAATAGTTTAGCTTATGCTGATGGAAGATGGATCTTTAATCTTACAAATTAATTCCACCACCCAAAATTGGCTTGATAAAAACCTGTAACTTTTGCATACTGAAAAGAAGCCAGTCCTCTTCACCTAGTATGAAGTTTCTATGTTACTAGTCTGAGCTAATAACACAAAGTTGCTAATATGTTTATTTGTATTTATATACATTTGCTTTGTACCTATGCATATCACTGTTGTCACACAACTGTATACATCCTACCTGAAAATACCACTACTACTGTTAACCAATGCTGTGTCCCTATAAATTATGACCCTTTCATGAAGATATTACCCCTATAAAGTCACTTCATGGCTTCAGTTTTATGGGTTTTCACAGCAAACACATTTATAACATTAAAGAGAAGAGTGGTTATACAGATATATGTATACGAACATGCTAATAAATATTCATACATACAGATATAAACAAATGCCTATCATATATACACAGAGATTACAAAGGATTGGGTAAATGCAAAAAGACTTTAAATTGCCTGTTTTATGTGTTCTCTTTAAAAAGGTATAATTCATTGATATGTTTGAACTAATTCCTACTGACAGAATTTGATCTTAATTTCTTTTTATAATGTAACTAATTCCTGAAACATTTTTTCTGTTAAGGTACTTTGCTGACTCTCTCACTTCGAGAGTTATTAACAACAGCTGTTCAACTATGAACCAAACTGTTATCTGTGTGCCCAAATGTAAAATGGAATTTTAGATTATAGAAATTTAAGGCAATAATGTATTCTGGCCTCAAGCAATCACAAAGTCATATGAAAAAATCCATTGCCTAGACAAATCAGTCCTTGCTTGTGTTGCAGATGCAAGGTTAGGCAAAGAGTAATTCCTCCTTTTTGTGGGTGACCTGAATAAAAAAGCTGTCCTTCCTTCAAGAGTTCAGTAAATTCCTGGCCCGTTAAACAAATTGGCAATTTCGTGGAAATAAAGACATTTTATTTCTTGCTGCTCCTTTGGAAATGGTAAGGTTAACTATTGCCCCCTGCTTAGCAAAAGGACTGTAGAATAACCCTTGCTTGAAATGAATATTGTTCTTAAATGTATCTCATACCAATGAAAGTATACACATTAACCAAAACCTGAGTAGTACAAATAACAAATGTGTCTCTTCACTTTACAGACATCTCATTGAATTGATAACAGGAGCTGAAAACTTTCTTTAACAAAATTATCAGTAATTGTTCTATCTGCAGCTCTCTGAGGATCAGTTTCAATTTGTTGTAGAATAACTCATCAAAAACTTACAGGAGGGAAGTGCTGTTTCATTAAACAATGTATTACCCTGAAAGTAAATGCTCATAGTGTTACACTGGTGAACTGTGGGCTTCTCAACAAGAAGGCAGCAAATGCCACAGAACTTCTTTGTAAACATGTTACAATACAGTCTCAGCAGCTGAATTTTGGGATACAGATTAAAAATAATTATTCAATTATTAATATAGATAGATTTAATTATTAATATAAAATTAAGTATAAGGAATAACTCATATATCCTCTTACTGCTTTACTCGGTTGAGTCACAAAAATAATTTTTAGACTCCATGTCATATTACAGCAGTCTTTACTCCCCAGAATTTTTATTCATGCTCCCACCTCTAAAAAATGGACAAGCTTATGCCTTTTTGTGGTAGTGAAAATCTTACAAGAATCTAGTGACTTCATTCACTTTTAGGAGAGTTACCAAACACCTGTATTTGCTCTAGAAAACAGTGGGAGCTACGGAAAAGCAGCTTGTCTTCTGGGAAAAAAATAAAAAATAAAAAAATAAAATTGGCCCCTGCATTATGCAATGTCTCTTCCAGTAACACCAAGTCACGCTAAATCCCGATGAATTAGGTGCTCAGAGAATCTTCTCTATGCGGGTGGATCAGCAGGAGGCAAAGAAGCACTCCAACAGCTCTTGTCCTATCATTTCTTCCCATGAGTTACAGCTACTTACACATTTCAGCTTCCAGTTCTAAAAATTATATTCAAGCCCAACATGTAAGTGAGTGTTTAAGCACCTTTATACAAAGATGGAATTAAAATTCTCCATCAAAAAAATTACAAAGCCTCTAATCCTCACCACTAAACTAAGGTTAGTATAAAAGCTTAGTTAAACACATGCAGCAATTTTCTTAATCAGCCAGCACTTCAGAAAGACAGATGCTTCTGTTTATGTTGGGCTATTATCAAGTCCTTTGGTGTCTGAATAATTCTTACGCCTATCCTGAAACTTCATTAACATAAATTTCTTCTGTATTATTCTGTGACAGATAGTAAAAGAATTTTTATTTGGTTGGTTAGCTTATCCTTCTTGGCCTTGAGAATCACAGTATTTTGTGCATTTCCTGTATCTTTTATCCAACTGTAGTGGTTGAAAATTAGGAATAATTACACCATGTGTGTGAAAATCAAAAGCCGTATAAGATCTAATTCTACAGTCTTGAAACTCCTGCAGGAAACCCACTGCTATAACTGGCTTTTATTCAACAAATGTTGTCTGATAGTCAGGGCTTTCTAGAGAGGCTCATGCAAACTGAATGTAAATCACAGACTGGTTAAGGCAAGAAGGGACCTCTTGAGGTCATCTGGTACAATATCCTACTCATGCAGGGCCACCTAAATGTGGTTGCACAGGAACTTCCAAGCACGGAAACTTTACCACCTCCCCTGGCAAACCTGTGCTGTGTTTGGTCATTCTCACAGTAAAGTGTTTCCTGATGCTCTAATAAAACCTCCTGTGTTTCTGTCTGTTGCCAGTGCCTCTGGTGCTTCAGGTATTTACATATACTGATGAGATTCTTCCTTAAACCTTCCCTTCTCCAGGCTGAACAATCTCAGCTCTCAGCCTCTCTCATAGGAGAGATGCTCCAGTCCCTTAATAATCTGTGGCCCTTTATTGTGCTCTCTCCAGTATGTTCACGTCTCTCCTGTGCTAAGAAGCCAAGAGCTGGACACAGGAGCTCAAGTGTGACCTTATTAGTGCTGAGTAGAGGGTAAGGATCACCTCCCTTGACCTACTGCAGCCCACAATACCATTGGAATGCAATTCTGCTTGTCACATATCTTTTAAGTTATAAAATACTAGAATAGCTAGGACAGAGATATGAAAGCTTCAACTTTCAAATTATGTTGCTGATCTCATCAATATTCTCTAACAACATTCTTAAAAAAGAAGTGAAACAAGCCAGATCTAGTTCCACACTCTAGAGATTCCATAGGAATTAGTCTTCCACATTTAAATTATTGTGTCCCATTAAATTAATTCATTACCCCAAGTCTCTTATTATTAGTCAACTGAAAGACTGGGGACTTAATTGATATATTTTTATTTACATTTCTGTTAATGGTTTGGGCACCAAATAGACCACGGTAACATTGTATTTGCTTAACATAGACATAAGACAGGCTTTCTTTGATAACCTTAAGTGTATTTCACAGAACATCTTGTGTATTTAAATGTATTTCACTGGCAGGTCTTGAGTGTTTCTAGAGAACTCCACAACCCCCCCTGGGCAGCCTGTTCCAGTACCTTGTCACCCTCACTGTAAAGAAGTTTTCCCTCATGTTCAGATGGAACTTCCTGTGTTCTGGTTTATGCTCGTTACTTTAAGTCCTATTGCTGAAAGAAGCCTGACTCCATCCTTCTTATATTCGCCCTTCAGATACTTACAAACATTAATAAGGTCTCCCCTCAGTCTTCTCTTCAGGCTGAGAGTTCCAGCTCTCTCAACCTTTCCTCCTAAGAGTGATGCTCCATCCCCAGTCATCTCTGTTGCCCTCTGCTGGACTCTCTCCAGAAGTTCTGCTGTATTCCAGATGTGGCCTCATTACAGCAGAATAAAGGAGGAGGATGACCTCTCTCCACCTACTGGCCACACTCTTCCTATTGCATCCTGAGATACCATTGTACTTCTTGGCCACAAGGGCATAATGCTGGCTCACCGTTAACTTATTGTCTACCAGGACTCCAAGATCCTTCTCCTCAGAGCTGTTTTCCAGCAGATCAGGTCCTAAACTATATTCATAGAATCATAGAATCCTAGGGGTTGGAAGGGGCCTCAAAAGATCATCTAGTCCAACCCCCCCTGCCAGAGCAGGGTCACCTAGAGTACATCACACAGGAATGCATCCAGGTGGGTTTTGAATGTCTCCAGTGAAGGAGACTCCACAACCTCCCTGGGCAGCCTGTTCCAGTACTCTGTCACTCTCACAGTAAAAAAGTTTTTTTGGATATTCACATGGAACCTCCTATGCTCCAATTTGCACCCATTACCCCTTGTCCTATCACTGGTCATCACTGAGAAAAGCCTAACTCCATCTCCCTGACACTCACCCCTTACATATTTGTAAACATTGATGAGGTCACCCCTCAGTCTCCTTTTCTCCAAGCTAAAGAGACCCAGCTCCCTCAGCCTTTCCTCATAAGGGAGATGTTCCACTCCCCTAATCATCTTCGTAGCTCTGCGCTGGACTCTTTCAAGCAGTTCCCTGTCCTTCTTGAACTGAGGGGCCCAGAACTGGACACAATACTCCAGATGTGGCCTCACCAATGCAGAATAGAGGGGGAGGAGAACCTCTCTTGACCTACTAACCACACCCTTTCTAATACACCCCAGGATGCCATTGGCCTTCTTGGCCACAAGGGCACATTGCTGGCTCATGGTCATCCTCCTGTCTACCAGGACCCCCAGGTCTCTTTCACCTACACTACTCTCCAGCAGTTCAGCCCCCAACCTGTACTGGGACATGGTGTTGTTCTTCCCCAAATGTAAAACTCTGCACTTCCCCTTGTTGAATTTCATCATGTTTCTCCCCGCCCAACTCTCCAACCTATCTAAGTCTCTCTGAATGGCAGCACAGCCTTCTGGTGTGTCAGCCACTCCTCCCAGCTTAGTGTCATCAGCAAACTTGCTGAGGGTACATTCTATACCCTCATCCAGGTCGTTGATGAAGATGTTGAACAACACCGGTCCCAGCACCGACCCTTGTGGGACTCCACTAGTAACACACCTCCAACCAGATTCTACCCCATTGACTACAACTCTCTGACTCCTTCCTTTCAACCAGTTCCTAATCCACCTCACTTCCTGGTCACCAAACCCATACCTGATCAACTTATCCACAAGGATGCTGTGGGAGACGGTGTCAAATGCTTTACTGAAATCAAGATAAACCACATCTACCGCTCTACCATCATCTATCCACCTAGTAATTTCCTCATAGAAGGCTATGAGGTTAGTCAAACATGATTTACCCTTGATAAAACCATGCTGACTGCTCTTGATGACCCCCATGTCCTTGATGTGCCTGGAGATAGTGACAAGAACAAGTTGTTCCATCACCTTTCCAGGGATGGAGGTGAGGCTGACCGGTCTATAGTTACCCGGGTCCTCCTTCTTGCCCTTCTTGTAGACTGGAGTGACATTTGCTATCCTCCAGTCCTCAGGCACCTCACCTGTTGCCCATGATTTACTGAAGATGATGGAGAGTGGCCTAGCAATGACCTCCGCCAGCTCCCTCAGCACCCTTGGGTGCATTCCATCTGGACCCATTGATTTATGGATGTCCAGATTACTCAACTGATCCCTAACCCAATCCTCATCTACCATGTCAAACTCTTCCTCTATCTTGACTTCTTCTGGGGCTATATGAATCTGGGGCTCATAGGGAGACCCTGCAGGAGTGAAGACAGAGGCAAAGAAGGCATTCAGCACCTCTGCCTTCTTTATATCCTCTGTCACCAGGGCTCCCACCTCATTCCTCAATGGGCCAATATTGCCTCTATTGCTAGTTTTGCTAGCTATGTACTTGAAAAAGCCCTTTCTATTATCCTTAACCTGACTTGCAAGGTTAAGTTCCAAGGAGGCCTTAGCTTTCCTAATTGCCTCCCTACATCCTCTGACAACAGTCCTATATTCCTCCCAAGTGACCAGCCCCTCCTTCCATGATCTATAGATTTTCCTTTTCCACTTAAGTTTGCCCAGTAGTTCCTTCTTTAACCATGCAGGTCTCCTAGCACCCTTACTAGATTTCCTAACCATTGGGACACTCTGATCCTGTGCTTGCAAGAAGTGGTCCTTGAATGTTGACCAGCTATCTTGAGCTCCTTTATTTTCTAGCACCCTGTCCCATGGGATTTCCCTTAATAGATGATTGAGGAGACCAAAGTTTGCCCTGTGGAAGTCCAGGGTTCTGGTCCTGCTGGGTATTTTGTTCCTTCCACACAGGATATGTACTCATATAAAATCTGTTTTGTTGTGATTACATCAGCTCAGTTAAGATTTTATTAGCATTTAAATTCTATCACCATGAATGCACTGGAGGAACCTCCTAGACTGTGAAAGGCTGGCTGTGTGAGTCTTCCAGCAGATATCAGGGTAGTTGAAATCTCCCATGAGGACTAGGGACTGTAGTTGTGAGCCTGCTTTCAGCTGCCTGTAGAAAGCCTCAACAGGATGGGTGAAGTTGTTCCACTCCAGGCCCACAACCTTGCATTTGCTTTTGTTAAATCTCATTACGTTCCTCTGTGCCCAACATTCCATCCAGTCCAGGTCAGATTACACAATGTAAGGCTGATACCAGTTTTCCTTGGCCACTATTTCTGAAGTGCTTCAAAGCAATTAAATCTAGAAAACAGCTTTCCAAGCACCCTCAAGTCAAGCACTTTTTCCTGCTAGTAGATTATCAGAACCCAAAACATGGGCTTTATCTTATCAAATTACCTAAAGCAATATTAATCTGGTATGTAAAGAGTGTGCAAGTCTTGTTGCACTAGTAGGCTTATGTCACAATTAACAGATTAAAAATTACTTATTACAGCTATCACTATCAGGTATAGACAACTGGGTATTCTGTGGTCAAAACCTAACTGAATCAGCCCTCTTTTCCCTTTCATCTTCCAATGAACTCTGGATACACCCATCATTTGCCTGCTTCACAGATCCAACTGTACACAGTTGTTTTTCATAAGATAATAAATTGTTCCTGAAATAACAAAGCTTGTGGTCTAACAACTACATTAAATGTATTTGATGTATTCTATTATAGGAGCCAATAAAAACTCGTGTCCATTAAGAACCATTTTAACATCATAATCAGAGTACATAACACATTTCTATATTCACAATACAGAGTACATTCTGAAATAGTCTTGTTCAAAAGGCAGTGTAAACATGAAAGGCATTGTTACATGGTCCTTCACTTTCCACAACTGCCTAATACTGCCTTCTATTTATCTCTAGGTTCAGTACAGAAAATAAGAGAAGCCAATTCCTTCCAGCTTTCAGCTTTAAAAACTAATTCACATTAAAATATGTCACTGACTTTTAATGGAATAAGCCAGGTGAAACTAACTGCTCCAGCCAAACTTTGACAGAAAACTTCAATCAGCCTACTTATTCTCCATAAGGAAGATGTAATCCAGAGTGCTGCCAACTGCTTCCCTAAAAGGTTTTTTCCTTCATTCTCTCCATCAGCATTGCTAAGGCAACAACCCATTCAGTAGAAGTCCACTGTGAAACAACATGCTGAAGACAGATAAGACATAGGAAATGCATTTCTTGCCTGTATTTCTACCGCTCTTCTCCTTCCCACAATCCTGGTAGGGCAAGATAACTGTTGTAGTTCTGAAGCTCAAGCAGAAGCAGTGGAGAGTAACTGGCATGTGGCTTTGGGTCACCAGCAAAATTCTACCTCAACTTCCAACAGCTGACTAGAAGGGAAGGCACAAATGCACTCTGGGAACACAGCACTGTGCATGATACTCCATTACCCCATTGATACCTGAGCTACACAGAAGAGGAAGAACTCTTTTCAAAAGACATCAGGAGTGCTGCATGTTTGTTCCATTGCATACAAATGGTTAACAGAACCTGTTTTACTAGTTTTCTCCTGATATACCATTGTATTTCTTCCAGGCATATATTTTTCACAGTTTAATTTGCATTTTTGGCTGCTTTTACCCCTGGCTTACCTATATCAAATATAGCTTCAGATTTTCAGCCAAGACTGCAAAATATAGTTAATATTTGATCAGCAGGA
>NW_009953797.1:3373285-3375740 GCF_000747805.2 Chaetura pelagica
AGGAATGTGATCAGCGTGTATCACTCCAGAGGATTAATGGAGTTACGGGAAAGAAGGCTACTACAAGCTTTTATGCCTTCTACCCTTAAAGCCCTTGTTGTTCAGGTATTCTAGAATTACAAATGCAAGGAAGTGCTTTAGGTTGCATTAATGTAACACTGCTCTTCAGGTCACACTCTGCTGCACTGTAACTACACTGAACTGTAAAATCTTTTTGCTTTCCTTTATTTGTATGTACTGTAAGCTATATTTTTCCTGCATATCAAAACTTCTTCCCTAGATTAACTCTCTATACTAGGCCTTACCAAGACTGTTCACTACCCTGTAAAGCTATTATTTTAAAAGTGGATGGAACAAAATCATATATGTCTATTGCTCTGCTCTTTTTCTGCAGAGCTCTGTAAAGGAAAGTACAACTAAAACAAGCCTCTTTCTCCCACACAAATACCTCTTATTCCAGAGGCCTGAGCTTTATTTGGTTAACAACACCCACTAGTGCTCTTGCCTCCACTAATCACTTTAAGACCTCTGCAGATCTAACACAAGCAACAAATCCTCTGGGCTTGGCACCTCCAAGACAATAGGAAACTAAGGAACAATAGGTCCTGGAGAAACAAGTATCCTCTCCACTTACTTGTGGCAAACTGCTTCATAAATTCTTTACAGTACCTTCAACAATCAATTCTGTGTCAAGATTCAAATTCTAACAGGACCTAAGCTGCTGGTTTGTGGTCAATCATTTAACTCACAGAGAAGGAGACTTAGGTTCTGTCGTAACTGACATATGTTAATGCATATGCATCTAGCTTTATACACTTATCCAGAGAACACGGTTATTTGTTGAAGATCTGTTGTTGGATCCTCCTACTTTTGATGGTCCAATAAGACCCCTGTCCTGGTTTCGTCTCCTTTGCTCCAGCTTTGCCTGTTTCTCCTTCTGCAGGCTCAGACCACCACAGACAGCTCACAAGGGCCTGTATTTGCCAAGATCGGCAAGGCTACTCCTTTTGATTGAAAGAAAGTCTTTCTGCCAGTAAGGGAGATATCACCAGTCCCATAATGGGTCTAAGGAACATACAAGCCTGATTTTTTATTTTTGCTGTATTTTTTTACTGTGTCACATAAGCTTTTCTGCCAAGAGCTTTCCTTTACAGGATAAGACCCAAACCAACAAGAAAAAACTTTGCAGCATATAAACTTTCTGCTGTAAATCTATAATGCATATAAATGTATACTACAATACAAGAGAGATCAGAGGTTGGTGCAAGAAAATCTAAAAGAGCCTGATGACTTCATTTTGTTGCTCAGTTACTCAGAGAAAGCCTAGACACTTTACACTGATACCCTTTTGTTTTCAGAATACTAATTCAAATTATTTATTATTCTCTCTCCCTTTCTCTGCCATGTTGGCTGCCACTGTCTTCCCTCAAACACATGTATATGCCAGATATATATAAAGCTGTCAAAGATTTAAGCACCAGTAAGCCATGATATCCTATCAGAGCTGTCACTGTGACATATGGAGGGATACTCATTAGCCTAACTCCAAGCAGTGTAGATGCTATGGCAGAGCTCATCATTGTAGAATCTCTCTGTAGTTAATAAGGAGAAACAGGCTTTTTCATGCAATTCATTAAGAACTTCAGGATTGTAGTTACATATCCTAAAATCACTCATTTTTCTCTTACAATAAAAATGGTAAACTTTCCATGACAGACACTCTCTCTCTGCTCCTCTTTGTACTATGCCAGACACAACAGGATTTTCTGCCACAGAGGTAATAAATAATAACAATTAACACTATCAGCTGCAATCACAAGTAAGCAGTGACTAGCCATACTGACAACCTGGATAAGAATATGACTAAATCAGAACACCTACTCTTTGGGGCAATGAGTCAAAAATAACTGGGTGTTCTCTAAGCTTTTATTAAAAGATCAAACCATACTGAAAGACACCATGATGGTCAGCCAATAATTCCTCCAAATATGCTTCGTTTATTAGCCTTGACAGGGATGCATGTGTAGTCCAAGTTCCTTATATTAACTAGACTATTTCGGTTTTGAGTTATCAGTATTAAACATTTTTTTGTCTTTGCAATCTGGCTTGGATGGGTTTTTATAAACTGCTACCACACTTGCCTTAATCTTAGATGGATCTGTGAAACGTCCTTTGTTTTTCTTGTGCAGCTCTGGAGATTTCTATATCCTCTAACACTCTCACTAACAATTCTACAGTTTTATTTCTTCAAATCATTGTATTTGTGTTCTCAAAGTATAGATTCAGCTATTTCCTTGACTAATTTTTGATTCTATGAATTTTTGTTCTGTTCCAGAATTTTCTTCCCTAAGAGACAAAGAAATGTTAAAAACACAACTTCACTGACTGTATACAATATTTTACTTTGCTTTCTATTCTTCCTAATAGATTTTTTTTCTGGTTTTAGCAAAAATCT
>NW_009953797.1:3375755-3391685 GCF_000747805.2 Chaetura pelagica
CTTTCCCTAGCATTACAGAATCCTCAGAGGTTAAAAATAAGCTGATGCATTTAAAGAACTGAGAATTTTAAAAGAAATATAACAATTCATTCTAATACCATTTATCATTATCTTTCATTAATTAAATACTTCAGGGCTCTAATACACAGCTTTAGATGCAGTAATCTAAAATCCTCAGATGGTGTAAATTTGCTTAATGCCACCAAAATAAATCAATCTCCAACATTTTACACCAGCAAAAGCTTGGGACTGCTGATCAACCATTGTTGAAATGATTGCTGATTCTCTGCATCAGTTCTCCATGGTCTCAGAAGACAAGTGACTCTAAAGCAATGTAAAAAGCAGAACCTAAAATATCTGTTGGGGTCTTTTTACATTTTGCATACTAATTTTGAAGGGAAGAGTCTAAAAAAAAACCACAACAAACCAACAACCAACCAACTAAAATAAAAAACACACACCTAGAGATTATCACTCTAAAAAAAAAGTGTCATGCCCTATTTCAGCTCTTTATCCATTTTAATGAAGGGACTGTCCCATACTTTTTCAAAAATACATCCAGGAAAGTCACATAATGTAACTCACTAATTTTCTCTGAGGTGTACATTTAGTAGACGTACCTTGTAATGATCCTAAAGATTATAAGTAATTAGTCCTCAACAAAGCTCCTTTTTCTCTGATAAATTCTTACCATTGGCAAACCTGTGTTTTTTCTACCTCAGTTGAGGTTTCTTCTTGTTTCTTTTGATATTGTTGAAAATAAAAGGCAAGATGGTTTTGGTGGGATTTTGGTGTTTTCTGTACTACAGACAGGAAAGCACTGGTAGTAAATCAAGGCTCCCAAGAAGGTAAATTACCATTCTCCATTCAAATGGATCTTGCATTTATGAATATTTGTACATTTTAATGCAGTTATTAGACACATGATGTATTGACAAGGGGTTTTTTGTTTTGTTTGGGGGTAATTTTTCCTGCATTTTGGCATGCCAATTGGTTCTATTTTTTGTTCTCTTCAATATTCATAGGGCTTTGTTGTGTTTCCCCTGTGCAAATATGTACTTCCAGGAGTCCCAATGGTATTATCTCCCCTTCTCTTTCTTCCTTGTCAAGTTTTCACCAGTTTCCTAACTGTACCACATCCTACAATATAGTAGAAAAGCTCTCCCTCTGCTCTCTTCATTTCATGTCAGAATTGTCACCAGCAGTTTTCTGTTGTTCTTCCTATTTGTTCCAAGACTTAAGACTCACAGCCAGAGCATTCTACTGTTATCTCACTGGATTCTGTCCTACTCTTAAATTTCTCAACTGGACTAAGAATACACACAATAGACTCTTGACCAAACTATGTTGAACAAACACATTGACTTCAGGTTATCGTTTACTTTATGTAACAACTTCTGCCTACATTCATGCATTGAGGACTGTAAAATATATGTAATGTCACAGAGCAGCCTATAACACAGACATATTTTGGTCAGGTTTGCAATGCCAAAAGGACAAGCATTAGGAGAGACAGAAGATTCAAGTATTTCTCATTGTATCTGCTTTACCTGCTTGCCTTGCATCTTACAAGTGTATTGGCACCCATCTTCTAGGCAGTACCTTCCAGTCAAGAAATATCAGTCTGCATCTGGTTCATATACGGCTGCAGTAAGAGGGCTGAGTAATGAATCAAATCAAATACTATATATCAAGCTGTATCTGGTACATTCATAGCCTGAGGCTGACAGCAAAGCAGGGAGAACTCCTGCAGTGATGCACCATATCCATCAGTCTACTATATCCTGTAACTTCTGTACAACATTTTTGCCTTCATCTGACACTAAGGGAACAGTTTCATGCATCTTTTTCTTGACAGGGTAAGAATTGCCCTTTCCCCTTACTCCTAGCTCTTCATTCCCACTCCCTGGACCACTTCTGCTTTTCCCTTTTTTAGCCTGGGTGATTTTAGGGATGTAACTGACAAAATGAAAGAAAAACAGCTGCACTGGCACAATTGAAAGAGCTCTGCATGGTGATGCAGGAGTGCAGTGAGAACTCAGGCTGGTGGGAAGTAGGCAATTCATATATTCACTTTACTACTACTACATTCAGAGGTGCACAGATGAGCAGGTGGAGCAGAAAATGCAACACAGAATCCACTGTACATCCCACCCAGCACTGCAGAATCTGAGCCCACTCCAGCTTCCTACAAAAGGTATCTAATCCTAAATCACTGAGAGAGTATAAATTAATTTTAAATACTAATATTTCAGTAGCACAGAGTTGATAAAACAGGGCCAACTTTTGTGTGTGTATGTGAATGAAATTGATGCTGCAATCCTCACACAGAGAGGACTTGCTATACCTATTTCAAGATTTTACATACAAATAATTTCAATATATATGCATAATGTCCTCAATATCCAAAATATACATTAAAAAACTAATATATGTATGTTACTCAAGTGACGTACTCCAGATAGTAAAACTGAGGCCAGGAATAGCCTAACTTCCTGTTGTAAAGGATTATATTTCTGAACTAATTCAGATAATATATTAAGCAACATTTCAAAAACAATTGAAATGTGTCTTAATACATGCACAACTTGGATTTGGATGAGAATTTTTTTGAGGAAAGCAAGGAATTTTATCCATAGGAACCCTATGCCTGGTATAGCTGCTAGAAGCAAGAGTGTCATTAAGTACAACAGCATATTGAACCCTTTTGGAAAAAAATTCTCTCCCTTTTCTACAATGAATAATTATAAACTATGATACTGCCTTAGAATAAGTTTGCAGTCCTGTACCATCACACTGTTATATATCGTTTTACATGAGAGAGATGACAAACAGGAAACTTTGCACTGCTAAGCACAATACTCCAAGTGGCAGTGGCAGAAAACTGTTACGGAAACTAAACATGGACAAAACATAGTCACCCATGAGGAAAAAACATTTTTATTATCTTACTTTTCTAAGACAAATTTGAGACTCGGGGAAACACAGAAAGCATGAAATCCTAGCAATGTACAACAAAAATTACCAATGCCACACTACTCAGCCACTGAAAGTGTCCTGAAAGTGGAAAGATGTGCCAACTCAGGCTCCTTTTGACTTCAGAAAGTCTCTTTACGCTAACAGTAGTATAGCCCTTGAATATAGATGAGGAGCAGGCAGTGGCAGGTAAGACAGGAAAAAAAAACTGTGTTAATAGTTTGCATTTTAGTTTCTAGCTTTTTAGCCAGAAATAAATGCAATAGATTGAATTTTAAGTGGAAGAAAGAGTGACTCATTATTTTCTAAGCTGATATTAATTTGACCCTGTTTTCAGCAGTGAAGATGGAATACATCTCCAGAGGTTCCTTCCAAACTTAACTCTTCTGCAAGTCTGTAATTCACTGCTTTTTAATGAATATTGATGTTTTTCTCCAGATCACTATATTTAACTGAAGTTGTTACATTACATGTTTTATACTCAAGAGACAGGTTAAATAAATTTTAAAAAGCATAACATTTTACACCGTGTGTTCCTACAGTCCATGCCATTTTCTCTTTAATTCTTGGAAAATTATTTTCTATTTAATATCATGCCAGCTTTTCCCCTGCCCAGTATTGCTCTGGTTCTGATTACCATATTTGTTTTATGCTATCAAAACTGAGATAATTGGCAATACTTTGATTTTCACAGCTCACACAGAGAAAAATGAAGGTCCAGGACCATCTGACTTAAGTCTGTTCAACTCCATATGAACTACTGCTTCATTTTAAGAAGTATTCTTCCTTTGTGGTTATTACTTCCATAGATACTTAAAACACACGTGACCCTGAAAGTGATTGTTTGGTCATTTCCAAGTCATATCAAAGATCTTATAAAACATGCAGACCAGTTTTTCTTCAGAGAGATGGAATTTGTCCCTCCAGTGAGGACCTTAAGTCCAAAATACCTGTCATTGATTTTCAGTTCAGATAAACTACCCCACTACAGTTCAGATACTAGACCAAAACCATCCACAGTCTAGCTGGGATTCTTAGACTGAAAACTGTAATGCTTACTCTGCTGATAAACACAAAACTAGCATAACATTTTTCAGATCATTTTTTACATCCTTTTATATGTTAAACCCTTTTCAGAAAGATACAGGTAGAAACAAGTCTTTATACCTCAAGTTAGCTACATGATAGAATAACCTTGCTTATTTCTGAGGTCTTTAAAAGGATGATAGCTGTGGCTGTGGGAGGGAAAACCTTGTTCTTACTAATGGTTACAGCCTCTACGATTGAAAAACACATATCACTGAGCATCAAGCATAGAAAAGTTTTCCTGGGGTCTTCGTGAAAAGAGATTAAATGAAAGCAACCATTTGCCTGTTTTAATGCACACAGTTGCTCAAGAAAAGCTCAGAACCTTAAACAGCACATGAGGTTACCAAAGTCTTAAAAATGTGACACATTCTCAGTCTCACAGCTGATCTTTGGAGATGACAGAAATGACCAGTGCCATGCTAAGTTGCAACACCTTCTTTTTCTGTACAGGCCAAAGACCATATGTGTATCATGACACACTGCAATGAAAACAGTCTGGTATACTTCTGCGTTACTTAGAATCTTTTAAAAATGCTATTCAACAGATCAAATCCGTCCAAGGCCATTAATTCAGTAGCTTATTACTACAAGTTTCAGATTCAGTCTCTTCTTAAATCATCACATTCATAGGATATAAGAAAGGACAATGAGAATTTGAGTTCCAAAGGCTGAAGTAGTCTATATTAATTTCCCTTTCAGTAAGACTTCTCTAGATTAACAGGCCATCTTGTGAGAGCAAAGGAGAGAAAGGCAGGCAGTGTGCAATGCACGTAACTCACTACTACAACAAAATTCAAGGAACTTAATGTCCATTCTTCCCTGAAAATGCTCAATGATGTTGCTGATACTCAGCACTGGGCTTTTAAAACCTAAAGTTAAGTTCCAGCCAGCCACATTTTCTGCCAGTGATAGCTCTGGGATATGAAAAGTGGTCAGAGGCCAGATATATCATCACATTGCGTTGTCCTCTGATGATACTACTGTCAGAACATGTGGTTAGCCATCTGGAGCTAGATGACTTGTTCCAGGAGCTTGGTATTAGTTTTTAACTAGCTAGAACAAACATGTCCAGAAAATCACACTCTCTTTCCTTGAGCTAAACAGCACATAAATGAAAGTGTTTACAAGGCCAGAACTATTGAGGAGAGGAATCTTGTTCAGACCAAAAATACTCCTCCAGTTGTCCCACTTCTACCCAGCCAATTTCCCCCCATAAGTACAAAGTACAAGACTAGTCTTAACAGCTGCCTCAGTAAGTGTTCTAGCATCCTCTTGTCCTCACAGAGAAATAATAGAACTGTTAGCATGTCAGCAACTTGGGTGGACCAACAGGCTATGCAGGCTCCCTCAGAGGGGTTTAGCTAGCTCTATTCAAGGTCACCTGTTATAGCACCAGCCTGCTCTTAAAACTGAGCAAGAGCTGTGAGAAACTCTATCTGTGGGGGTCTCTTCCCCTTGACTCATGAGCTGCTGGGAGCAAATGTTCACATTGTCATGTCATGCAGCCAGATGTGGTAAGAAAGGTCTTTCAGACACAAATGTATCTGGATCCAATTCACCTCCTTCAGGATGAAGTTAATTACATGAGACTTGAATAAGATCTTGTGAGGTACACTTCTATTTTCAGCGTTCTTTTTCTTCCTTTTAAAAATTCCATTCACTGTCACTAAGTTTCACATAACATTTTACCACTCCACAGTGCTTTTTATACTCCCAAAGCACTAGACACGGAACTAATTGCTTCACAACCAGAAAGGTCAGCTAAAGACTGAGCTCAAAAAAGCAAGTTAATTTTATTTCTTTAAAAGGCAACTCATGATTACTAATTATGCTTTGTATATTTAATCTTAACAGATCTCCTATAATATATTCTTTATGAATTAACATTGCTTCTCTGAGATGCTCCAGACATTAGACAAGCAGCATTCATTGTGTCCCAAATCTAATGGACTAGGGAAAATGGTGATTTACAGTGTTCAGCTGCATTGAAACCATTATTCTGAAGCATTTACCCACCTACACTATTACTGATAATATTATTTGTATTTTAAAAGTAATACAAACAAATAATGTCCTCAGTGTGAGCCTCACTGCTGTTAACCTTCTGTCCCTCTCAACTCTGGACAGTACTGTCTGTAAACTTGCTTTGCAGAGCTGCTGCCATTTTTTTACCTCTTTATGCTTCCTGGCAGCATCAGTATGGGAAAATCTTACTTATCTGAGCTCCCATACAACCTATAAACAACTGCAGTAAAGAACAAAAGTTCACATACACAGCACTGTTCTGGTGCTAGGTTATGTACAGACATGAGCCAGGGGAAGACAAAGACCAAATGAAGACATTAAATGGAGATATTAATGAAAACCTTAACTGCAAAGTAAGTTCTCATCATACTTCTCCATTGTGAAAAAAGTATTCAGCAAAACTGGGAACCAGTGAAAGATCAATAAACTTCTTTATGTCAGAGCGCCATAAGGTGAAGTGTGAAGATTCATTAATACCATTCTTATATTTCTGTTTTAAATCAAGTGGTTCAATGACATTTTCCCTTGCAGGCATTAACCTACAGAATGTGGGTGATTGAGTTTGCCAAGGTTTTCTATTATTTTTACCATTTTTTCAGTCATACTGTTTTGGTATACTACATCTTTTAGTGATGAGAATAACTTCTTGCATGAATTCTCTCTTTGCATGTACTGCCTGTCTGTGTGTGAGTGTGGTTATCATAAAAAGAAAGGAAGCTCCTCACAGCAGCATCATGTTCTGACCCTAGGTGCAACACTCATGTTTTGTCATTTTGCTTTCTCATAAAACACTTATACATACGTCAGAAAATTTTAAAATTATTTCAGGCATGAACAGCTTCCACAATATACGCATGCATACAAATTATATAGAACTTGTGTGATCTGACTGTAGAATACATTTTTGATTATTCAGACCTAAGGTTTTAATAACGAAACAGCAGGTGGAGTAACCACAAAATTAAAACACTTAGCAGCCTCAGAGTAATAAACTCCTAAGTATAAAAGAGTTCAAAGCATCTCGTTTGCATTTTTTAAGAACCCTCAACAACTCCGTATTTCTGTTCCCAGAAGAGGGCGATGTTTGTGCAGCCTGACACAGAGCCTCTCAGCCTCACTATATTTCGCATCTTTCAGGGAAGGGACGCACTGTCTCAGATGAGAAAGACTTACCTTTTTTGTCTTTGGAAACAGCTGCTGCTCTTCTAGAGGCACCTCCTGGAAGCTGTCCTCTACAGAACTGGTAAGATCTTTTTCAGAGGCTGCACACCCAATTTGATCAGCTGGTAAACATCAGTCATTTCCCATTTCAGCAGAGTATCTCTAAGAAAACAGTAAAAGAAGGATCACCTTTTGTTCTCAGGAACATTTCTGAGTCCTTTCAATTAGTAGCAGTTAAGTATTTAGGATATATCAAGTTGTCTATTGAAAAAAAAATTAAAAAGCAAAAAAAAACCCACCACAGACCTTTCCATGTGTTAAGGGTTTTTACAAATAAATAAATAATGAAAAAAAAATTTACAATCTAGTTTGCAATTCCATTCTCACTGTTATTTATACTACTCAGGCTTAAACTGCCACTCGATTGTCATTGTATGACAATAGTTGAGGCCAATTAAATTGAGGGTTAAAAAGCTGTACTAATGAGAACAGAAGCAGTCTAGGTATTGCATCAAAGTTTCAGACGTTTTCCAAACAGTTATATTTTGTTTTGTTGTTTTTCCCTAGCTGAAAGGAAGCTTCTGCTTCAAACTGTGGGTGCAGCTGCATCTCCAAGCCTAAACTGCTCTATTATATATGCAGACACCATGATATATCCCTAGAATTTTTCTTCTGCCTTATTTCATTATATATGATGCCAGCTCTAGATTTTTGTGCTCTGTTTTAGTTTTTCTTTTATATAAAAATGTCTACTACAGACACAAAAATACCTACTTCTGAGATATCCCCTTATGAAATATTAATTATTTAATGAAAATTATTATTCAAAATTAAAAAACTTATTCTATGGACTATCAGTTGTGTCCATAAAAAGGCTGAAGTTGATATATGTAAACTCCTCTTTGCTTGCCACCTTATGTATTCAGGAAAATAAACTACTTTTATCAGCAAATCGCTTACTGCACTGACATGTAATTTAAAAAGCTAGAACTTCACATTCTGAATTTCTCTCTCAAAAAAAGATCTCATTTCTTTTGTTAAAAAAAAAAAAAAAGCTAGAGTAGTAAGAGAGAATTATACTCAGACAGTAAATTAACAATCAAACACCAGGCAGGGAGAAGTAATGTCCTGAAAGATTATCCACCGCTCTGCGTAAATACTGGTCTGAAGTTAGCATGGATTAGCTGCTCCCATGTAGCAGAACAGCAGAGGGAAAGACCAGCTCAAGTACACATTCTATGATGCACCAGAAATCAGAGGAAAAACACAATTAATACAAAACCAAGACAAACCCAAGGAGAAGAAATGAAAACAGAGGGAACTTCAAAACAAAGGACTGTGCTAATTTATCTCAAAAACTACAGAAGCAATAGTAGCTTCAAACTTTCAGGAATGAAAGGTTAATGATTTGAAGTGTTTACATGGTTTGCTGTAAAAGTCAATGAGTTGATGATCAAGGATGGACAGTTTGTTAAGGGTCTAAACAGTCCTTGTTCTGAGCAACAGAAATATGTGAGTTGTTGTGACAGAATATTCCTTTCATAGTATGAGCAGGTTTCTGCAACTGGTGGACAGCAAGTTTCTAAGGATTTTCTCTTGCAAGACAGGAAGGGGTTGAATTTTTTGCAGAGTTATCCTAAAATATTCTTTAGAACTGGAGAGGATGTATGATGGACCAGATCACAAAACAAAAACAAACCATCTCTTCTTTTAAGAGAAAAAACTGCTGCACTGACCCTAACATCCTGCTGTAGGAAGACAATAACCCTGTTTAGAGCACGTCTACAATGTCCCATCAGCATCCTGTTTTTTTCTGCCCTCTGCCATTTCATCCCATGACCACTATTTAATGGGATTAAACAAAGCACTTCAACCTGCATCATACCAGTGCACTGCCCAACTGCAATTGCCCTGCCAAATCAGATGCAAGTCTATGCAATCCAGAATCTTATATCTAAGAGAAAAGACTAGTAAATTATGTTGAAATGGGAGGACACAAATAACCAGAGAAGGCAGGTATAGCTAATAACGCTTTGACTGCTTTTGTTTAATCACAAAGCTCCTGCACAGGATACTCAATCCAAGAATTCTCTCTAAAGATGTCCCTGTATAGGCATAGATACGTAGTTAACACCTGTAGTACCAGTAGGTGGCATTGAAGAGTACATACTGTTTAGACTTCACGGAAGACCAGTATATTGTTCATATATTTTCCATGCAATGCAAGTGGCTCCTAAAACACAGATGTTTGTCTCACTTTTTTTCATATACTGGAGACAAACATGGCTCAAACGAGTGTAACCTAAAACTAGGTCCAGACAGCACGTATATTCAGGTGGGACTCACAGGCTTGCAAAGGAGCAGCTTGTGGTTTGTCACTGGTGCAGCCATGCAAAAGATAACTTGTCAAAGGAGGTGGAGAACAGAAATGCATTCAATTTTTTCATTTCATTCATTTTTAAAGAACTGAAATGTAACATCTGAAGGATGTAAAAGGTGCTGTATAAAGAAAGGAATAGATCTGCATCACTGTCTAAGTAGGAAAGTTTATTTCATTTTGAAGAATTCTGTTTAGTTCTAATGAGTTTTGAATGTGGAAATGGGAGAAGTGAATGCCAGATTGAATTTATTATTTTAAGTCTGAACTCTTTTCCCCAGAGGGCTACAGGATTCTGACTACAAGAGGATGGAATAATAAGAAATGGAAAGGGTTTGATCTGTCAATTGTATCATATTAATTCAGTGTAACTATTCTGTTTCACTCTGGCTGAACCAAGAATTATGAATTTACTTATTTATTGCTAAAAACATTTTTATATATAAGTATACATATATAATCACTGTGTACATAAATTCATAGAATACCCAAAATAAGAGGTGTTTCAAGGTATAAGCCAACAGAAGCCTGCCTAGGAAAACCCATTTAATCTATTATTCAGTCTTTATCACCTCACCCACATACTTTCAATACTATTGTATTCTAGGCCTTTCCAAAGACTGCTAATAACCTTAACATTATTGATTAAAAGGAGCAGGTAACTGCCAAAGAAAACAGAATGAAAACAGATTATCCAGCTGCTGGTAGCTGCTAATCAATTCTGGTTATGCAAGAGCCACTGAGAACAAATCTAAATGTCCCCTTGGACTTGTGTTACTGAAGAATTGCTAAGAAGTTCACCTTCAGGAGAAAAGTCAGCCTGCTTAAGTGTTTCATACCCTTTCTAAACTAACGATCAACCTTGACCTAATTTAGGAAGTTTCTGACCAGACCTTTCAAAAGGTAAAAAGAGCAGCAGTACCAAAGTGGCTGTCCTGGTTTGAGTCATGATGAAGCAAATTTTCTTTTTATAGCTTTTTTTTTTTCTTTTCTTTAGTCAACTCTTTTAAGCAGCACACTTGCGGAAACTAGAGGCAAGTTTTTCAGCTAGTGGACTGATAATGCTCGAGCATTTATAGTTACTGCTGAGGGACCAAGGACATTTTGCTCCACTTGCCAGATGTACTGCTCCAGACACTAAAGGAGCAGAAGAGTCCTATCTGCAACCCTCCCACAGGGACAAGTGAACTAGTCAGATGGAAAAACTGACCAAAGAGATCATTTCCATCCATTATAAGTAACTCTCATTATAAATTCAAGGATCACAAAAGTCAACCCCTTCTTCCATCTCTTCCATCCATGGCCAGCATTCAGGGAGGACTGTCTATCCCTCTCCTTTGATCCCTAGGCCTATGCATTCCTGACCTTCATATCTCTCCCCTCAGCTCCTGTCTGCTCTGCCACTGTCTCTGGCAGTGCTCTGGGATATTTTGGAAATGTTCACAGCTCAGGAGATGCTGTGGGATTTGCTGAGGGTGAGGGGAGGTGATAGGGGTGTTGCACATTCCTGCAGGTACGTGTATATGTTTGTACATATTTTCTTTTATCATTAGCATTTAAAGCTGTCTAGTTTAGTTTTCAACCTGAAAAGTCTCTCTCCTTATTCTCTCTCTCCCTTGCCTACCTCAGTGGGACAGGGAGGGGATCGAGAGCATTGTTGTTACTCATTTAACTGTTGATCCAGAGTCAAACAGTGACAGTGTCTTCTGATTTAAAGAAAAGCATGAACAGATACCAAAGGACACTGTGTAAAATTCCAAGCAGCACCACAACAATTTTTGTCTCATTACATAAAGAGAACTCTGGAGTAGAATGACAAAATTGTTTCTTTAAAATAAGGAATCTGTTATAGATCTGGAAATGAAATTCAGACCTCCTCAGGCCCAGCCCTGAATCAAGACCTCTGTTGCATGACATTTGGTGTCTTGCAGGACTGTACACTTCCTCCAGGTATGTAACAGAGTAAAATTTTGAGTACCTTACGTAATATCAGAAGGCCACTGTCATTACAGTTCCTTTATATCTAGATGCATAAGCCTACATGGAATACACGGAATGTTTGTGTTACTACACTTCTCTAAAACAAAAGGTGTCCTTCTGACTTGTCCAGACCATAAAAGGTATTTGTTAAAACTGCTGAAGCACACAATGTTCTGGCATTTCTGTGAATACTGGCAGGTTTACATGCCCAAGTGCTACTCAGCAGCTAGTCATAGCTTGGCCACAGGACTAGAGAAAACACCTATAGTGCGCTTAAGGTATCGTGAAACAAGGTCTACTATATCAAAGAAAGGGAAAGATACATGGAATTATATATACTTACCCTGGAAAGCTATTGCAGTTAAGTGTTTCGAATGTAATATGAGTGCAAATATCAAAAAAGATCACTGACTCTAGACTAGCAGCATTTAAATACTGAGCATTGTCAAGGAAAATACACAGCTTTCCAGTTAGGTTCACACTTTATCCTCCGGCTTGAATAGATTTAGCATCAGGACTTGCAATGAAGGAGATAAGAAAAATATGTGCCTGTGTCCCTCAAGACCAGTAGGTGTCATTTTGTCAGCAGAAAGATTTCTGTATGTATCACATTACAAGTGCTGTAAAAAGTCCTTTATATCCTGCAGCTGAACAGTCAAACCTAATGACACATTTGACCTTTACGAATATACAAACAGGATGGCAGAAGAGATTATTTCAATCAGATCTGAACCCATGAGAGGGTTCAGATCATGCAATTATATGGATTATGCAATTATGCTTCTAACATTTCAGCAGAAATCAACTTAAGGAACCAACAGATATTCCTCATGTAATCGCCAAAAAGCACAACACCACTGAGGTTATAATTCCAAATACATTTTATTAAACAAACATACACTGGCCAAAAAACAAACAACAACAAAAAACTTTTAGATATATGAAAACACACGTCCTACTGCTGTGTCAAACAATACTTCAGAAACCCACTGTTCTCTTAGCTGAACAGATACAGTATGTTTGCTAAATTTTTTTGCAAGATTTCTCTCCATCTCTGGACAGGGTGGGGAGCAGGCTCTCAAAAAGATGGTACACAAAAAAAATATAAAAAAAATCACATTCTCATTCTAGTGGAGTAACACAAAAACAGTATAGGAAAAACTGTGTGCTAGCTCTATGATCATCCCCCACAACCTCCAAGCCCCTCGTGAAAGCCTCCCCATACATGTTCGGAATCAGAGTAGATTACTATTGGATATGCCCTAGGGTGAGCTTTGTGCATGAAGTGTAACACAAGAAATGCAGGAAACAATGAAAAGGAAGAGGGCAATGCCTGTGCAGAAAGAACCAGTGAAATAAATCACTGAACCACACAGCAACCCTGTGTATTCCATGGCCTTCAAGAGAATTGTAACAAACCATTAACAGTGGGAAGAAGTTCCACAGAGGATGGAGAAATTTATGAAGATCACTGAACAGTAACTAATCCAAGAACAATACAGTATAGGGCTAGATTCTAGTCTTCATGCTGATGTCTTCGCTGTGGTGGAAACTAATGAAAACCCTGCTGAGGCAGAGCTGGGAAGACAGCTGGTTTATGGGCTGGCAGGTCAGGCAAGGGAACTAACACTGTTAGAGGTTTTTACTTTGTTTTAATCAGAGCCCTTACAGGGACATGCCTACATAGAATCTTCCACCACGTTCATAGTATACAAGACATACCTACCAGATTTTGTCTGTAGTTACCCTGAAGTGGAATTTTCCTGCAGGATCACTGAAGTTCGCGTAAGACATACATTAGCGGTTGTTCCTGGCCACTCATGCTGGTTTTCCTCATTTGCTTCTGGTTTTGATCAAGCTAAAGTTAAGTTCTTTTGACCCTTGCCTCACTTCAAATCCTTTTTAATGATCCAAGAGCATAAAGCCCAGTAAAAATATTGTTTATTGCACAAATTAAGTCATTTTCTCTTGCAACAGTACAGAAATACTGCTAATGTTCTGGGAGGCAGGAATTGGCAATGAAATATATTTTTATAAAACTGCCATCTTGTTAGAGGAAAATATGGCTAGTTGAATAAGGACAATTACAAATGCAGGTTAAGGGTAATATAGCTTAAACAGCTTTTTGGTGGGGTTTTGGTTTTAGTTTTAAACTTTACATATTGAATTTATATACTGAATTTATTTACTTGTTTCAATAAAGCACAAGGACATGTATTAGCTCTTCACAGTAGATATCACACACATTGGATCTGAAATAAAACAGAAGTGTTTAAAAAGATAAAAAGGAGACCTACATAACTCAGGGAAAAAGCCACTGATGGATAACTGTTGTAGAACCAGAAAGAAATAATGAGGCCATGGCTACAAAGTGAAAAAGATGGGGTTGAGAACGATCATTTAGAAAATAGTGACACATCATGTGGGGATCCTTCCATTATTCTTCTGAGAATGCAAAAGACATAATAAACAAGAAAGGAACTCAAGTATGTGAATCTAAGAAGAAACATGAAGTAAATTGCAGCCTGTGAGACCTGTTCTAATCAGGAAACTGACAGAACTACTTAACTTCCAGAACAAAATCTATAGAAAGGATGGATTCCTATAGACAGAAAAGAGTCTAGAAACACATTCTGGAAGGAGGGGCAGCCCAAAGCAGAAGAAAGGAAAGAGTTACACATGCTGACTGCAGCAGCACTGCCAATTTGTACTGAATGGAAAGATATATTATGGGAATATTATGGGGACATTGAAGTAGAGCTTCAGGGCAAGATAAGAAGCCAAACCTCGAAATCTTTAGAAGGGGAAAGAAAGTTTAAAATGTTAGAACAGTGATCAAGAAGGGTTTATATGAGGTACATCTTTGATGGGATAAAAACTGCAGAATGATATTGAAAGGAAACCCTCTGCCTGTGATGCTGTTAAGACCATGTTCATAGCCACTTGCTACCTGACATTAAGAAATGAACAGAAATCATGTGCTTAGTAAAAAAGCAGGTAGCTGATCAAAATATGATGAAAGCTAACAGGCTTTGAAAACTTATGTAGAAGATGGCACTGCAAATTTATTTCATTCGCTTAAAGCAAATATTTCAGGCATATATAAAATTGAGAAGATACCTGCCTCAATCAATTCCCTTTTAGGAAAAAATGCTCAGAATACATTCACATTGCAATCAAACCATCAGTCAGGAGCGAAACAAAAGAGAGCAAGCTCAGTGCAACATCAAGAAAGGAAAAAAAGAGTTGCAAGAATTTTGCAGCTCTGACATAAAACCAAAACCCGCATTGTCTGTTCTACCAGTCTTTACTGGGAGATGGGACCCAAGACACTGGAAATACCAATGGCAAAGACGTGAGACCACAGAACAAGAATGTTACTGAGTATAAATGGGGGAGTAAGGTGGTTGTGGTAGGGGGTTGTGTTTTCAAAGATGGTGCATTCTTGCTACAGAAGAAACAAATCTAATTCTGAATTAACTCATTCTGATACCAGATATGTTAGAATCCATCAGGCTAGGGACTACAATCCCTATTAATAGAGTCCAATTAATATTGTGCCACTTTTGCTAAATTGATCTATAACCACTGGCAAGTTATTTGAGGATTCCACAGTTTTATATAAGAAGTCAGGCTATCATCTTACTACTGAGTAGTTTGTCAAGCCGTGCTACTTTCCCCCCTCCCTCCCCTGCCATCTTCAACACATACAGCCAAAACAGGAGAGCATGGTAATAAAAACAGACAGTACCAAAGAACAAACCTTCTGTATTTCATTTTATTTACTTCACATATGAATTTCTCAAATTATATTTGTTAACAAGATTTGGACTATCTAATTTTCAGTTACTGAAAAAAACATATGCAGCTCATATTATCTTGGCAATATGTTTCTATTTTAATTTTGGACTTTGCTATTAAGCAAGAGCAATGTCAAATAAATTTTTTTATTCAATAAAAATAGCATGTATTTCTCTTTCTGTCAAACAAGAAGCAAAAAGTCTTCTAATATAAAAGGTTTTTATCTTCACACATTATAAAAATTTTTACTTCTTTCCCACATGTCATTCTGCAAAGCTATTTAAAAAAACCTGTAATCTGTGAAAAGCATTCATGTTGGTTATATTCTGATACCACATTTTAAAAAGAAAAGCAAGTCTGCCATCTGGAGCAGTCCACCTACCAAGCTGCCTTGGAATCACGAATCTTAAAAAGCCTGCAAGTTTCACCTACCAAGAAGTGATGAGCAAAGGTGCCAGAAACTACTAGTTTGTGAAGCTCTATTGCTTGTCAACCTACCAGGCAGCTCGCCAAGGGCTAAG
>NW_009953797.1:3391720-3416458 GCF_000747805.2 Chaetura pelagica
ATGAAAATGGTCTGTGCAAAATATTCTGATTTCAGCAAACTAGCAAATTCCAATGAAGCTGCACAGTGATTCGTTACTTTGAACACAGATATCCAATTAGGTGGTCCTTTCCTATATTCCTATGAAGAAAATGGTTTATTAGAATTTTCCTGGTCTTACTCAGGCTAAGCCTCAGATGGTTCTTCTTCCCCCAGGTCAACTTCAGATAAGGAAACTTGCATTGCATGGTATAAACAGATTGATCTCCCGTGGAAGCCAGACATCCTTTTCTTCCCTCACATTTTGCATAGAAGAGGTCATATTTATTGTGGTGCAAAACTATTCTTTCAGTCTAGGTCAGTGTTATGTTCACAAGACCAGTGAAGCAGACTTATCCAGATAGTCAGTTTTGTTATTGAGAACAGTTCCTGTTCAACAAGAGTATAAAGCAGAAGTTTTGAACAATGGTAAATAAAACAGAAATAATGTGCCTTCAAATGTGCCTTTAACTGAATATTTTCTTAATCCCAGAGGTCCATGATATAACTTTAAGGATTTTCAGACTGACCAGCATACCTCCATGATGGAAGGCAGGTCAGCAGAGACGGGCAAAAATAATGAGCTCAGGAAATAATGAAAAGAACGGCCACCAATTGTCATAAAGCAAGCTGAAATAACCTCAACACAAGGAGGGCTAGAGGTAATCTTTGTTTTTAGGCATACTGCTGTACCAGTGGATCATCAGGTTGTATAAACAGCCCCTCCTGAGATAATCAGCAGGGACAGGGAAGTGTGTACATAGCTCAGTCCAAGATAAATTCTAAAAACTGGACAACTAATAAAATAAATTTGTAGGAAAAATGTAACTTCAGCTGGCTTCAACCCATATATTCCTTTCCAGCAAGTGTGGACACCCAGCATCATGACAGCATACCTAGTAGGACCAGAACCCTGGACTTCTGCAAGGCCAACTTTGGCCTCTTCAATCAAGAGAAGTCCCATGGGATAGGGTACTAGATGGTAAAGGGGCTCAAGATAATTGGCCAGCATTCAAGGAGCACTTCTTGCAAGCTCAGAATCAGAGCATCCAAATGGGTAGGAAATCAAGTAAGGGAGCCAGGAGACCCACATAGTTAAACAAGGAACTGAATATTCTGATTTCAGCAAACTAGCAAATTCCAATGAAGCTGCACAGTGATTCGTTACTTTGAACAAACAGATATCCAATTAGGTGGTCCTTTCCTATATTCCTATGAAGAAAATGGTTTATTAGAATTTTCCTGGTCTTACTCAGGCTAAGCCTCAGATGGTTCTTCTTCCCCCAGGTCAACTTCAGATAAGGAAACTTGCATTGCATGGTATAAACAGATTGATCTCCCGTGGAAGCCAGACATCCTTTTCTTCCCTCACATTTTGCATAGAAGAGGTCATATTTATTGTGGTGCAAAACTATTCTTTCAGTCTAGGTCAGTGTTATGTTCACAAGACCAGTGAAGCAGACTTATCCAGATAGTCAGTTTTGTTATTGAGAACAGTTCCTGTTCAACAAGAGTATAAAGCAGAAGTTTTGAACAATGGTAAATAAAACAGAAATAATGTGCCTTCAAATGTGCCTTTAACTGAATATTTTCTTAATCCCAGAGGTCCATGATATAACTTTAAGGATTTTCAGACTGACCAGCATACCTCCATGATGGAAGGCAGGTCAGCAGAGACGGGCAAAAATAATGAGCTCAGGAAATAATGAAAAGAACGGCCACCAATTGTCATAAAGCAAGCTGAAATAACCTCAACACAAGGAGGGCTAGAGGTAATCTTTGTTTTTAGGCATACTGCTGTACCAGTGGATCATCAGGTTGTATAAACAGCCCCTCCTGAGATAATCAGCAGGGACAGGGAAGTGTGTACATAGCTCAGTCCAAGATAAATTCTAAAAACTGGACAACTAATAAAATAAATTTGTAGGAAAAATGTAACTTCAGCTGGCTTCAACCCATATATTCCTTTCCAGCAAGTGTGGACACCCAGCATCATGACAGCATACCTAGTAGGACCAGAACCCTGGACTTCTGCAAGGCCAACTTTGGCCTCTTCAATCAAGAGAAGTCCCATGGGATAGGGTACTAGATGGTAAAGGGGCTCAAGATAATTGGCCAGCATTCAAGGAGCACTTCTTGCAAGCTCAGAATCAGAGCATCCAAATGGGTAGGAAATCAAGTAAGGGAGCCAGGAGACCCACATAGTTAAACAAGGAACTGCTGGGCAAACTGAAGTGGAAAAAGAGAATCTATGGATCATGGAAGGAGGGGCTGGCCATTTGGGAGGAATATAGGACTGTTGTCAGAGGATGTAGGGAGGCAATAAGGAAAGCTGAGGCCTCCTTGGAACTAAACCTTGCTAGTGAGGTCAAAGACAACAGAAATGGCTTCTTCAAATACATTGCAGACAGAACTAACACTGGAGGCAATACAGGCCCACTGCTGAATGAGGTGGGTGCCCTGATGACAGAGGATAGAAAGAAGGCAGAGGTACTGAATGCCTTCTTTGCCTGTCTTTACTACTGCAGACTCTCCCCAGGAGCCCCAGATCCCTAAAGCCCCAGAAGAAGTCAGGATGAAGAAGGAATTTGCTTTGTAGATGAGGATTGAGTTAAGGATCAGTTAAGCAATCTGGACATTCATAACAATGGGTCTGGATGGAATGAACCTGTGGGTGCTATGGGAACTGGCAGAGGTCATTGGTAGGCCACTCTCCATCATCTTTGGTAAGTCATGGACAACAGGAGAGGTGCCTAACGACTGGAGGATAGCAAATGTCACTCCAGTCTGCAAGGAGGGCAAGGTGGGTAGGGAGAAACTTGATGAAATTCAACAAGGGCAAGTGTAGAGTCTTGCACCTAGGGAAGAACAACCCCATGTGCCAGTACAGGTTGGGAGCTGACCTGCTGGAGAGCAGTGTAGGAGAAAGGTACCTGGGGGTCCTGGTGGACAGGAGGGTGGATCATGAGCCAAGAGTGACCATGAGTGTGCCCTTGTAGCCAAGAAGGCAAATAGCATCCTGGGGTGTATTAGAAAGAGCGTGGTTAGTAGGTCAAGAGAGGTTCTCCTCCCCCTCTATTCTGCATTGGTGAGGCCGCATCTGGAGTATTGTGTCCAGTTCTGGGCCCCTCAGTTCAAGAAGGACAGGGAACTGCTTGAAAGAGTCCAGCACAGAGCCACAAAGATGATTAAGGGAGTGGAACATCTCCCTTATGAGGAAAGGCTGAGGGAGCTGGGCCTCTCTAGCTTGGAGAAGAGAAGACTGAAGGGCGACCTCATCAATGTTTACAAATATGTTAAGGGCGAGTGTCAGGAGGATGAAGCCAGACTTTTTTCAGTGATGTCCAGCGATAGGACAAGGGACAATGGGTGCAAACTGGAACATAGCAAGTCCCAGGTAAACATAAGAAAAAAGTTCTTTACTGTGAGAGTGACAGAGCACTGGAACAGGCTGTCCAGAGAGGTTGTGGAGTCTCCTTCACTGGAGACATTCAAAACCCGCCTGGACATGTTCCTGTGTGATGTACTCTAGGTGATCCTGCTCTGGCAGGGGGGTTGGACTGGATGACCTTTCAAGGTCCCTTCCAACCCCTAAGATTCTGTGATCCCCTATTACTCCATGCACAAAGAAGATCTTTCATTTGTATAATTTCTCCCTTGCAAAAGAAGAGATGAGACACCAGGGATGGGACATTTCTATTTCAAAGGAACCAATGCACATTAATTTCATACTGATGTGATTGAGATCAGATCTAAATGCACTGTAGCAGTTTGCTTAGCAAATTCCTAAGTATTTAAAGAGCAGCTTGCTGGTGAAAAATTATTTTAAAACATGCATTTTTAAGATGATGGAAACATATAGAGATAAATGTGTGCAACAATTCCCTAGATACGTGATAGCATGAAGCAGAGTGGGTTGATGAACATTATAATTATGGTACCCTGTAATCTGGAATAGGGATAGCTGATTTCTGTAGTGGTGTAATTCTGTTGGTTTTCACATTACATTATGTAGCTATAGTATCTGATTAGGTAATTTACATAGAGTGATTTGACAGGAATTTTAAAATATCTTTATTGCTTTATAGATCTATTAGAAAGGAACATTTCTATTTTACTGTCTAATTATGCAACAAGGCAAGAATTCTGATATCTGTCATAATATGAATCCAGCAGACTAGAATTTAATTACAAAATACTTGCAACACTGTAGAGACTCAGGTGAGAATTTTTTTAAGTCCTCTGAATAAATTATTTTTAAATTGGAGGGGTTCACTCTTTTAAATGGCTAAATTTCACTAAGCCAAGTCTCAGACTACTCAAGATTTTCTGCTTAAAAGTGGTCTGCCTATTTCCATTTACTCTGGTCTTCCTTTAACAGCACAGTAATCCCCTATTTTGTTTTTCCATTACCATTTCTCCTCCAGGATCTGTCACAGCCTTGCTTTTCTTTCCATAAGAGACTTCTAAAACACTCCTCAGCTATGCTTCTTGTTTTATTTTACCTTTGTGCATTTCTGTGACCTTTCATACATAACGTTTCTGAACCTGCACCTCACAGCTCTATTATCTACTTCTGACTTCTTCAAATATTTAGCCTTCCTGTACCGATATCTCCTCCAAGGTAATGCAGATAATTAAAAGAGTTTGTCATCTACATGTGCATTGTTCTACATCATGCATGTTTATACATTCAGTAGCTAATTCAGAGAGGATAGGAAGGATTATCTTGCAGTTTCTCTCTCAGCTGTTGCCCAATGTCTTAGACTAGATTTCTAGCTCTTAAAAATAGTAAAGGTGAGATGAACCCTGACCAAAGGTATGTTTACGCTATCAAATTAAGCAGTGCCAGGAAAGAGATCACACTGTTAAGAGACATTGAAACTTACTTGTTTAGATTGTTGTATTTTTAAGTCACAAATAGTTTTGACATTTAGCAAATCACACTCCTAAACAATTATCTGGTTCTGGAGACAGCAGAAACAAGGATCGTTCCCAGAAAAAACATGAAGGTGTGAATGTTGTCCACCTGTCTCTTGTGCTGGAGGGTAATAATATAGACATGGGTTTTTCCATGCCAGCTGACCTGTCTGAGAATGGTCCAAAGCATATTTAACTTAACAGTACAGAGGTAAACAGAAAGCCTACTCATCTTAGCTATCAATTCTGCCTTTTTAAAGTACTTTGGAGTTTTCTTCTTTTGCTCACTCTCCTGCACCTCAGTATAATTTAGAATAAAATAGCTAAGTGGGTCTTTACTTATTGAATCCTCAAATGGTATCATTTGGGATCAATCAATAAGGGACTTTGCACTGAACATAAACTTCTGTAAGAGCTTTGTCTCCAATGTTAATTTCTTTTATATAGTTTAACCACTGAAAGCTTATTTCAAAATGTTTACATATGGAAGCAGGAGATAGCTTAAGAAGAACAAACATGACTGATGCATGACTTGAATTTTGCAGGGGAATTATGTATTTATGAGACACATGCACTACATCTTAATTGCAGCTGGCATACTGATTGCACAGTGCTATTTTACACTGACAACACACCATTTTGGCAATCCAGAATTCAGAAAGCTTGCATGGATTCAGGTCCAAACTGTAAATCCAGTCTACCAGGAGTTTCCTGTGCTGAGAGGCCAACATTTCAGCAATTCCCTCTCCCCACTATAAAACTGCAATTTACAGAGGGTTTAAGTAATGAGCCTGGCAAACAAAACTTACTAAAGGCTACTCTCTTCCACTTACTGCATAACAAGTCCATGAAACACATATCTGATGAACACATACAGCATTACAGGCAAACTAAAAGTGCATACAGCAAGAGTTCAACAGTCTTGTTCTAAACCAGTAATATGGAGGTGTGGGAAGACCTCACAGGAAAAAAAAAGACCATGTTTTCTGAACAGCAGTTCTACAAGTCTTCAGCACTAAAGTTAGAATGGTTAAAACTAGTTACTTAGGGTCCACTTCATTCCAAATCATATATTAATGCTTCATAAACTCAGTTCATTCAGAGCATATAGGTTTCATGTTTGAAGTTCTCTGAACATTTAAGGCATTTAGCTGTATTCCTGACTGGGTCTCAACTGTGAAGTGACTCATACTCCATGATCTAGCACTGCTGGACCTGAACTATGCAGTGAGGAACCCTGGACTCCATAAAGGGTCTTCACAATAATCTTTCTGCTTAATCACATTCAGTCAGCACAGTATCGTAGTTTTCAAATTTTGTCAATCAATAGAGAAAATTTTTGTTATTGTTTCCCCAGACTGAATGTCTCGCAAGGTATTGTCCCAGCTGCACAAGAATCATATCTGAATTTTATCTCCTATTTTATCACTTACATAGTCTGCATATCACCATATTCAAAAGCAGGTCTTATGACAAGGAAGAGGGATGTCCGCTCTCCCATCTCATCACAGATACGGTGTGGTTTAAACTTTTGCCCTTACATACATGGTTTCTCATACCATTCTTATTTCCATAACATTCAATTACTTTCCAGTAAATAAAGAAGAGATGGAACTCTTGTCTGTTTTCACTGTTCATCTAACCACATCTTTCCCCAACATGAGAATCCTGACTTCCTGCTGCAGAAGAGAAAATAAAGCAAACTGTTGCTTTTCCCTTAAACATCTTTGACCAATGTCCAAAACCCACTTCTGGTAGACTCATAGAGATTCTGCCCTGATCTAGTTGTATCCAGAAAATTCTTTAATATAAATTTAAGCAGCATACAGCATGAGGTTCTTTCAAGGAAGGCTATAGGGAAGATATTAACTGTCCTGTTTAGATCTTTCCTTATCTAAATATTCATTCCAGGTTGAATAATGCACTTTTTAAACTACTTTAGCAAATGAGGGTAAAAAAAACAGCAAAAGGAATGTCAACCATGCTTGGGCAAACAATTCTACCAGTGTGCAGTCCTCCCTTTGTAAAACATGCTATCAGCTTTGTGCAAGTACATAATGGGTAACAGCCACAGAAAATGGACACAGAGCTGTACACAATATGCAAGAATGATTTGGTCTTCCACCAAAGGTCAAAGAAACTCAAGTTTAAACTTACAGTGGAGAGAAATTTCACTAGATTGCCTGTCTGATGTCCTCCCCGTGATATGACATTATAAGGCTGTGTATAGATCAGATAATAATTAGTCCCTTAGAGACAGATGGCACCCTTTCTAAGTTTAGAACAACATATTCAGATGCCTGTCTTTCAAAAAATATGTATTCCAAGTCTTGTCAAACCCACTGGGAAATACCAAGCATAACATTAATTAAAAGAAAACAAAGACACTGTCCTAGAGATAACGGTGAAAAATTGTCTTCATTTTTCCCAGCCAAAAAAAGATTTGCCAAATTCAAGTAAATCCCAAACTAATTAAATTCAAGGGTTTAACTAGCTTTTGAATCTTTATTACTGCTAACTGATAATCACTCAGACCAATAAAACTTGTATCTAATACTACTGCCTCTCAGCCTGAGAAATCCAAATAATTAAAGAGAGAGTGAACACATTTAATGAGGAATTATGGGAAAAAAAATTGAGGTAACCAAGAGGCCTGAGCCTTGGAAAATTGAATCCCATAGGAATAAAGTCAACCAAGCACTAGGGTACCTAATAGGAACAGAGGTCTGACTTTTTCAAATGTCCAACATTTCACAATTTTCACTATCTTCTCACCAGTCCCATATTAATCTCTTTCTTTAAAACTTTGGGTAAAGTGCTAGAATATCTTGCATATTTCTATTACACCTATTTCTATTACTAATATCAACAAGGGAACTTTGTTTTTAACATATCCAGCTTTCATATTGTTTTGCTCTTCTGTCAGAAAGCATCTGTACAATTGTGTTTCACAAATGTTTCTCTGGAATTCACTGCAAAGTTTTCTGGACAGGTAGTGTAGATCACCATAACAAAACCAGAGATGGGCTTCAACCTAGATCAAATCCTATCAGAGACTAGGCCTTTTTTCCAATTACCGTGCTCATTTTTTTAACTCTAAATTCAGTAGATCAGGAGAAAGCTCTCAACTTCGAGACTAAGGTTGTTCTCTAAGAACGAAGTTGTGTAATTACTTAAGTTTTTAATATATTTTTTTAGTATATTGAATGCTAAACAATTCTCTCTAGCTTACAAGGTGCAACAGACATAAAAATTAATCCTTTTTCATTATTTCCTAATGCAACTGATTGTTGTTTATTGTTATTATTACTGCCAACAGCAAACAGCCCAACCATCTCTGAAGCTAGAGCTCAGCAAAACAAGTTTAAAATTGTCTGAAGGTGCCTTTTGCATTCCAAGCAATTAAAGTAATCACACTTAAATGGAACAGATTACCAAAAGCCACGAAGAAACATATGAGGTGTTATCAAATAGTTCTTAACTATCACAGGACTACTTTGATCAAACTCTGAAGCTTGTAGAGACCTTATGACTACTGAAATGCAAATACATTCCAAGTGATTGAAAATTGAGACTACACATGTTTACTTATGGTTAACTATAACTTTATGAAATCAAATCTTTGGAACAATTACTGCCTGATCTCACAACCATTTGGCTCAGGACAGTTTACTTTTCCTTCTATTATGAGATATAGAAGCTCTGCCAGCCAATAAGGAACAAACCATTAGAATGTTAAGCATTAGAATTTATTTATCTGAAGTATTTTAGTGAAACAAAGCTGAATATCTGCCAATGACACTGAGTTGACTCTGGTGAATGTTACAACAGTTTTTTGCCTCTCCCATCTATTTTGTATCCAACTCAGAACAAATCACTAACCTACTGGACTGAGGCTGAAGACCACTCCGTTGAGTAAGGCACTGTACACAAGCTCTTTCTGATCCTTCCTGTCTCTATGGTCTAGTTCTTTCCAATAGACAGTACTCCCTGCAAAGCCATTGAAGAAAATGCCAATGACTAAAAATTAAAAAAACACTATAACACATTGCTTAATCATTCCCTACCTTAGTGTCTCCTAGCTCAGTGACAGGATAGTAATACACTGAGCCACATACAGTACCTTTTGCTGACAATGCTAAACAGAATACGCATTACAAGATAATAAATACAGTTTCCCCTAGAAAGAATCATGGCAGTATACTGTACACTTATACTAACTTCTAAAATAAGCTTGATGGCAATGCTATGGTGACCTTAATTACATAGGGACAGTTGTAGGCTTGCTTGTCCTATACTTGTTGGCACACTTTATTTTCAGTGAGCTTATAAGGTAGCATGAGTTCTGTTCTATCAATATAATTATTTAAACTTGTATTGAAAACAAACAAAAAGAATCTGTGAGAGCACAGAGGTTAAATTAGCCAATAATGCACTCTCTAAATAGAAGCACATGCTCTAATCCTCTTTTTCACTACTTAGTTGATAATTTCATATATCTTTGTTACTAACTGCTTAAGATAATTCAAGTCCTCAGGCTATTACCCTAATGCTGTCTGAAGCCAACTAAGAGAAACATCTTCCTCGACAGCAACACTGTATTGCAAATCCCCAGGCTAGGTATAAAGGTAGCAAGCTCTTTAGATGACCACAAAGATTTGCACAGGATTGGGGCACATCTAGAATGCTCCCCTAATAGAGTCACTAAGGTTGAACATATCCATGGGAACAGAACACTGTATTTGCAATCAAACCTCCTGAACTACCCTTTAACCTTAGCCCCATTAACATCAAGTTATTTTAAAATTTTGGGTGCAAAATCTTGAACATCAACTACAATATTCAAAAAAGGTTTAAAATATTATGGATGACAAAAGGGAAAGAACATCAGTCTTAATTTACTTATCCTGGGGAAAGATGAGTATCCCAAGAACTTCCTGTATCTGTGTGTAGCTGATCACACCACCCAATTCTGAGCTTGGTGCACTCCTTTCATCTGCCAGCAGCATTTGAAAGGGAACTGCACAAAGAAAGGACATTGTCTTTATCACCTAACCCTTTTTCCAGGACAGCATTGTGCTAGAACAGGCACATCTGGACAGCTACATCTAGCTCTGTCTCTAAGGGTAATAACAAACTAAGCCACTTTTAATTAGTCATCTTAATTTACCCAAGAAACACAGAACTGACAGATAAGATAGCTACCACAACAGAGGTCTTAAGTCTATTGGTACAGAGTTGATATACTTCTTAAAAAAATATTTTGACATGCTAAAGCTGCAGGGAATATAGAATTCAGAAAAATCTTTAAGTTTTGAAAGATAAACCAGCAATGTCAGAATTTATTCTCTGCATTTGTGACAAATGTTGTAGGAAAACCTTTTACTTGTTCCTACTTAAATTTCAACAGACAAAATGCATTCACAAGCACAGAGTTCTGAAGCTGAGATCCAGAGACTGGCTTTGATTTGAGTTCTGATGTCTCATTCTGAAACTGCCAGGTACTGCTGCTGCATACCAATCAAAGAAACACTTTCACGCATTAACCTCTAGATCAGGTTATCCTACAGTGTATGATGAAAACAAGTATTGGTCCTATATTTACTGGAAATGTATGTATACTTTAAGTTACATTCAAGAACTGAGATGAAAAAGATCTTCGTAAGCATGTCCTCAGAATCATGTTCTACATGACTTCACAGCTTTTGTTGACTCATTCAAGTGTTTTTTTATCTTTTTACCCCATGAACAGATCACAGAATCATAGAACCATACAACCTGGCCTTGAACACTTCCAGGGACAAAGCATAAAATACCCACTATTAGTCTACCTTTTCTCCTAAAGCAGTTCTCTGAAGTTTCATTAGACTCAATATTTTCTAACTGTGTATCTAATTAGAATATAAATAAACCAACAATTTATTTTATGTGACAAAGTATTACGCAAATTGTGAAAGCCACATAACACCTAATCACAATGTATTGCTACTTTTATGCTACTTTGAATCTCATCTCTCTCAAAATATATTAAATAGCCAGTGTTTCTGAAAGTCAGTGTAATTTCCAGAGCAATCATGAAAGAGGAGAATAATTCAGTTGGCCCTGACTGATCTTTCTTACACATTCCAACAATATGTTTCTTAATAAAACCAGTGAATCCCTTATTTTCTCAAGTATACGTCCAAAAGGCTTACAACAAAATAAAATATTGGAATGACCCTACAAAAATATTACCAAAGAAATTCTAATTTATTGCCTCTGTAGATATCTGACACATTCTTGATGTAGAAGTACTTGTACATTCCAGAGATCAAAGACTACTATGCTATGCCTTTTTCAGCCTCCAGAAAAGAGGTTTTGAAAAGCATTTAGGAGTGGATAAAGAATATCAACAGCATGGCATTTTTATTCCTTTGGGCAGGATGCATTTGCAGCTTTATCTATAATATCTATAGTTGTGGAAATAGCACTGTGCACGTTAACAGCAGTGAAGGTAGTGAAAATCCATTGAGTCTTCATCATATATAGCCTGTAAATAGTCAGTATTGAGCTTTTCTTTCTGATAAGATTATATTCTCCAAGATGTAACATCTACATATTTGCTCTCTATTCACTTAATTGCAGAATGTAGTGTTTTAGTGAAAAGAAATTGCAAAGAAAAATGTGGCTTCCCAGTTGCCAATAGAATGAGTTATCTAGTGCAGCCTTCATTAAAATTGTGTTAACTAAGCAATTTGGGTTTAGCTTTGATTCTCATATGTTATGAAATTTTACACCATCAACAATATTTAAGGTTTACGTCAAATGGAAAGAAGGTCTACTTTGATTTGTTCTCATGTCAAGGAGCAGATCAGAAGAACTGATCAGGATTAACCTAAAAGTATTTGGCCAGATGGTACAATACTTTCAGCCTCCTAAAAGTTTTATTTGCTGTTAAAGATAGATGCTTTGGAGACAGAATGATTTCAACACAAGAGAAACATGATTTAGAGATAATATGCCTAGACAACCATTCCTTACTAGTCACCTTTCCTTTCTCTTCACCTTCAAGAACCCAGCCACATGATTAGCAGACAAAACCTCTTATGCAAAGTTCAAACACCCTTGCCTCAAAAAAGCCACATGATCAAGGCAAATAAAAACTGTTCAGCAAATTAAGGTAAAGTTAATATTTGAGACCTATCTCATTTTTCTCAAGAGATGATATAATACTATTGTAGTAGAAAACTCTAAAGAACAGGAAGATGTGTCCCAAAAGCACTAGGAGTTGTTGAACTGTTCTTGAGTTGTGTAGCACTTGAAAGTACTTCCATAATTATCAGTCTGGAAAGCACATCATTCTGTTGGCATCATCTATTAAACCTGTCCAGCACATCCAAAATTCAGACTTTTTTCCGCATGTACTCCATAGAAATAAATGTATTCCAATGAATATACAATTGTTAACACCAGTCCACATCGGGACTTCTTTAGCACCCAACATCTGCATGAGGTACCAATCATAATGTTCTCTGAACTGAGTATTACATGCATTTTTACAGTAATTATTGAGTGATCATATGGATAAACCCACCTGGAACATGATATTTTTCATAAGATGCCATACAGGCACAGTGACAATTTATTTTCCTTTGAAGATGACAACCTAAGCTAGAGAATAAAAGGGTGGGGGAATGAGTCTCTTTTTTGATGAGAAAATAATGCTTCTTTTCCATTAGAAAAAGATGCTCCAAATGTACACAGATAGACCATCAGTAATTGGAAGGATCTGTGCAGACATGCATTCAGTAGAGTAAAATAATGACCGAGATGGAATAAAGAGGATTTTACAGTTCAGGTATGGGAGGTACCTTCATATCATTGAAATGGTAAGGCAGAGTGACAGGAAAGCCGGTGAGACTTGTGAGGAGGATAACAGAGTTGTGTATCTACCAGGAAGAAGAGTGAGAAAGCAGTGACTCCTCTGCAGAGGAGAAAAATCCAGAAGTCCATACCCTCTGTTTCTTTACTTCCTTAGATGTGTTATGAAGAAGGAAACACTGAACCTTAACTATATTGGACTGGAGGAACACTGTAATGAACTACAAAAAAGTCAAGGCTCCTTTAAGAAGGTAAGTCTGCTATTAAAAAGCAGTAGATAAGAGGATTTTTGATGCACTATTTTATCCTTGAAAACACCAGGAAAAACCTGTTTCATGTAACACTGCAGGCAACTCTGATTTACAGAAACTAAAGAGTTATCACTTTGGGTTTTTAGCAATTTTCTGAAGGACAACACAGAGTAGATGATTCAGTAATAATTTATATCTCTTCATGCCAGCTTTGGTGGATCTGGTCCACCAGTACACTGACACTCACCAGGGTGCTGAAAGTTGTATCTTTTATTAAATATGTTGGCACAGCATTCGTTCAAAATCTGTAGGTTATAACATCCTCTTATAACAAATATTTATGATACGATGAAGAAGAAGAGTTTGAGTTAAAACAAAGCCACAGAAAATACTTTGTGTGAATATGCACCAAACTAACTGTTCACATTTACCTAAGTGATTCACTTCATCATTAGCATGTCATTTAATAACTCTTCTGGATAGCATGCCCATGCAAGATACCAATCTTTTTCTGTCAATTTCAAGTACTATAATAATGTAGCATTGGTATAGCTACCTAGGATGAAAAAAAGATATTTAGGAATATTAAGCTACTAGTACTTTTAACAGTTTTCTTCAGCAGCTACATAATTAAAATTAATTTATCGATTTGATGGAGCCCTAAAACTTTATAACATAAATAATTAAAATAATTTTATGTTTAAACATGTCCTAAAAGCAGGAAGAATTACAGTTTATTTTAATGATATCCCTGATCTTCAGTACAGTTTTACCAAATTACAACATCTTGATCTGCTTTAGAGTCTTGCATGACAAACATGTGCTAAAGGACTAACATTAGAGATACCACAGGCCTTATTGGCAGATGGCATTAACCAGGAATGGAAGTATATAGTATAAATCAATGTGTCCTAAGGCAGCTGATTTCTCAGTGAATTAGGAGGACATTTTTTATCATTCCTACATGTTTTACTTTGGGTAGTTTGCCATTAAAAACAGATCCAGTGAAGCAGTAAAATTTGTGTCCTACAATCTGCATATTAATGATAAATCTGTCCTCTCTCATCATGCCAGCTCCTTTAACACTGTTCCAGGTGTCAACTTTGTAAATGACTGGAAGAGCCAAAAATGAATTAAAAATTTTTCTCTGCTGTACGTAGGATCCACTGAACAAATGCATTTCCTCTTGTCTAACAGTAATTAGGTTCCAATCACTTGACTTGTATCAAAACTATGAGAAAACATAGAAACTTAACTTTAAAAATCTCATACTCCTTTTCTAACTAAAACTTTCAGAGTGCCCTCATTATCCCGACCTATTTTCAGAACAAACTACCCACAAGGGAGGAATTCTCTTTTGGTCAAAGCCCTCCAAACTGAAACTAGGTCTTGGTCCTGTTTCCACTTTCTCCACAATTTATTCTAGTTATGAAGGATCATCAACAAGTCATTTAATCACTCTGCACTTCACTTCTCAGGTTTGTTTGGTTGGGGTTGTTTTGTTGTTTTCGTTTGGTTGGGTTTTTGTTTGTTCCCATGTCATATGTTTGTTCCCATGTCAAAGCTGTCTTATCCATGAGAAAATGTACCAGATTTCCTTTAACACATGCAGATTTCATCATACATATATAATTAATTACGCATTACTACAATCACCTCTCCATGGAAAAGAATGTATCAGTTTCAACTCTTTAGATTTTGGCAAGGTCTCTGGGAGCTGGAAGCCATTTATTTCCACATTCCTCTATTTCTTCTGTGATTGTCTTTAAGGGGACAGCACAGAAAGGGAGTCAAGTTCTACTACAACATTGCTATTCATCCTCTACTAGCTGTAACTTGTCCACCAACCAACATGTTGACATGTTCTCCATCATTGCACAGTCATAATGTTAGTTTAGATTAGTAGAACACCAGGCACCAGAACCTATTTATTTATACAAAACTTGCCAGAGTAAGATGCCATCTCTTGGTTGGGAAATGTACAGGCTGCTATAAGAAAATCTGCGTTTTTTATTCAATCTACAAAGCAGTTTTTATTCTTTCCTAAACAACACATTGTAGAATCAAAATATTAAAGATTATTTCTTTCTTTGAAGCTCATATGTAGTAATGAACAAAGGACAAAATTGTAGCAAGGAAGAGTGAAAGAGCAGAGCCCTATGCCAAGAATGTGATCATGAGGTATCTTCAAGCATCAAATTCTCCTTCCAAGATTTATTTCCAAGTAGAGTAAGTGATAAGTAATGAAAATACTCAAAAATGCCAAAGCTGAATAATCTCTTTTTGTCTCTCTATGGGTTTGTTTTGGTTGTTTGTTTTAATTTAATTGTTGTTTTTTTTTTTGAAATCCATTATCAAACTAAATCTCTAGAAGTAAGATCAGAAGCAAAAGAACTGTTCTCTTAACCTGCTACATTTGTTTTTAAATCTGCTTTAGGCCTGATAAAGCTTAGCAAAATAGGGCAAAAAAGTTAAAAAGGTGTGGGTCTTTTTGTTAGAGATTTCTGCATCCGCCTTCTTCAGATGCAATGATCACAGACAATTTAACCAGGGACTCTCATTTCACCTGGTTCTCAACTCTCTACTACCTTTAGATCATACTTAATGTAACAACATAAATTGCAAGCATCCTTCCACAGTCAGCATTAGAAAAGGGAAAACACAGATCTTGAGCAATATTTGTAATATACTGAACTAAATCAAGAGGGAATTTTTGAATCATCGTTCTTTGAGATACACCTTTATTCCAAATGTCATCACAGTCTGAGAGAACCATGAAATAGAAGAGAGAAAGTCTATGATAGATCTCAGTAAGACCACAGATTGCTTTAGAGTCATTCTTACACAAGCTGGATTTCGAAATGTAGCCCATTCCTGAAACCCGTTAAAGCCCTGACATCAGAATCCATAAATAGTAGATCAAAAATAATAATTTTCTAACCTGCCATACAGAAAAAGATAAAAATGTTTCCAAAAGACATGATAAATTTTGGATAACTGATGTCCAAACTCTAAATTTCTTAGCTTGCTGTCTAGGCTAATATAAAAATGCTTTACAGGCAATGACCAAAGAATACATTGGCAAAAAAAATAAATATTGCAGAAAATGTTGAATAAAAAAATTAAAATTAAACTGGAATTAAATGCTTCAATTAAAAATAATTTTGCAAATAAGCACAGGAAAGTTACTTGTATGATAATGATCCAGATGGAAATCAGCCAAAATAGACTATATGAATAAATTTCATGTAAATGTTATCCTGAAGAACAATTTTGTAAATATTATGTTTAATGTTAGACCTTTCTAAACAGCTGCAAGATGAAAGAACAGAACTAGCATTTGAAGGATAACTGCATGTATCAAGTGATTAAGTATACTAATATACAGGTTAAATGAGCTCCTTTATTAAGTTTTATGCTTCAAAAGAAATTGGCTAACGAAAAACTACCAAAAAAATCTAATCACTTCGTTAAGTTAGTGTAATCATTTAAGAGATCATTCAAGAGGTAGTGCAATAAATAAAAAATGAATATTCATTACTCCACTGGACTTACAAAATATTTCAGAACTAGGAATTAAAGCCTAACAAATCTAGCATCAAAATAATGAATCACCAATAATGATGAAATAGAGATACCCTGAAACATGGGACAGTATTTTATGATCCTTTTCTGCAGCAGAAGATATCACACACAATCAGCTCTTCTAAGATTGCTACTTAATTGTAGCCTTTTAGTTTCAGATTCCTGTACAAGGCAAAGTGGAAATAAACAGTTAATCACTTCCTTTTCATTATTCTGACAACTATCAGAATTATAGGGTGGCTCTGGATATGAATAACAAAGCTTAATCCGCAAAATCCTTCATCTTGTGAGGTTTCAATGTTATTATTTTCACAAAAAAACCCATAGATATGCATTTAACAAATTGTCTCCAGTAGCTGTTGAGTTGATAGGTACACAACCTAGGTATTATACTCATACACTGTATTTACTTGCTATCATAATTTCTTAACTGCTGCATTACTGAAGCTGAAGAAGCTGTTAATTCATGGTCTCAGATGAAACTGCACTCCTGTGCACTACTACATAATCATACATGCTACAGCAGATAATTTTTACTATGCAATTTTGAGACAGCGAGTGCACAGAACTCTCTAGACTCATATAAATTTAGTCTTACAGTATCCACTTTCTTAAGTCACAGGCCCAGCTTGGGTACTAACCTCTTAGTATTTGATCAGCAATCAGAGCTTTTCCTACCCTAACACAATGACCTATTCACATTCATACACACAGTTGCTAAGATATTTCTAAGAAATGCCCTCAGTTTAATACATATGTTAAATATTTTGTGATAAAAATGCTACACAACTCAGCAACATTTACTCTGTGGTCATAAAAGATAGCTCAAGATGCTGCCTGAGATCACTGATCACCTGTCCAGAGGTATGCAAGACCCTTACTTCATTCCTGTTTACGTAAAACTCTGCCTGTCTGGCAGTAGTTACAGATACAGCTCCTTTAATGGAGTCAACGCTTAAATGTACTCATGTTACCATTAGGTTATAGTGATGAAAGTGATTCCATAAAAGTAGCAGCTATTCCCAGAGCTGCTTCTTCACCACATTATGGCAGGTCTATGACTGTGTAGTATTCTTGACATCAAAATGGAGTATCAGACACTACCTTCTTCATCTCCCAATAGCTGCTTTAGTTAGAACTCAGTATATTAATACTAATTACCTAGTAAAAATGTTTATCATGTGTTGGAAAGAATTTTCAAAGCGGTGCACACATACCACATTAATAAATTAATTCTCAGAACAATTTAATGTGACAAACAGATTTTATATCTATTTTAAGGACAGGAGAGATGTAGATATGAAGCTAAATTACAGTCCCATGAAATATAATTTAGAAGATTAAACCTCAACAAGTCACAAATATGACATTAAAGTCATGCTTTCGTCTTCTGCCCATACAACACAAAGCTTTCATCAAGGTAAGATTGTAATGCAATTATGCTAAGAGAGGTATAATTTTAAGAAAAATAAAACAGAAAAATACTTACTAGCTCAGCATTCTATACTTCCCCATAATGACAGAAATCTTGGGCTATGTTTCAGCCTTTTACACAGCAGATATAAACCACCACCACGGAGATTTCCCAAGTAATAATTACTGTCTTCACTCCAAAACTTACAAGTTCCATGAAAACCACCAAATTGCATTTAGTTTTCAGCCTCACTTCTTAGCCATTCTATTATATTCTTAGAAAATAGATCTCTAATAAGGATTTGTAAGTTATATGAAAAAATACTAAAATATCTTCACTACTACGAATATTTAAGTTGGTCAGTGACTCTTATTACCTAGGACATTTTGGTGCTTTTTTGGCTAGTCTAACGGAAGGGGATCATTGATCTGAGTGAGGCTAAGATAATTTAGTTACGATAGCAATACCCTTCCAGGAGTAAGGCTTGCTTTGAAATTGTTCCAGGTTCTGCACTTTTTTACCAGATGCTCTTCCAGCAGCACCATAGTGAACAAAGTTCAGTTTTAAGTGTCAAATATTTGACAGATACTTCAATATTTCTATGATAGAACTGACATCCAGTTTTAATCTCATGTTTTGCCTCTCTTTATGGGAGGCAAGCAGCTGATGTTAGCTGTATTTTTGTGTGTAACATGCTGCAGTTTCTTGGTTCAGGGTTGCCAGTTTCCCACCTATTTCATTTGCACTTGGAAATCCACAGTCAGACCAAGTAAGACAAGGGTTTACAGTCTTGTATGTTTTGGTTTGGGTTTTTTCTTTGATCCCAGTGCTTTAAAGTTGAGATCTACTCTTTGCATCTCAGGTCACCAAAAAGGAGTCCAGTGATTTGAGCTTGATACTTGGGTCACACAGTCAGGCTTCCATAACCACTAACTCCAGCATTACTGACTGTGACCATGACTCCCTTGTTTTTCTCTTCAGTAATATTCTTCTAACAGACTATTAGGACTTCAGCCTTCAGTTCTCACAGGAATGGAAAAAAGCTGAGGACAAATTCAAATAAATGTGAAGGGACAACAGAAAAACTGAAATTGACAAGTTAGGCTTATTATTGGTATAGAAAATCTAACATATATAAATCTTATGGTCTTTGAAAAGTAACTATCAATTAAGGAATCTTGTGTTCCTAAGATGCATCTTTAGGCAGATCTCAAAGTCATCTTGCATGTATAGATAATTGTAATTGAAAAAAAGACACAAAGAATTTATGGAAGAGACTGATATTGATATGTAGAAGATGGCTGGCTGTCTTAGCAAGATCTGTTCAGTCTACCATAGTAAATAAAGGAGGCTGACTAGAGAGCTCAGGGATTATCATGATGCACCATGAATGCAGGGGACTAAACAAAGATAATGATCATTTTTGCTGAACTGTGCTGCCATTAAGCTGTTGAACAAAAGGAGACAAGTTGAAAGGACAGTTCAGAGACAAGAATGAGGTTGCACAGAATAACGCCAGGCATGAGGTAACCGACTGGATGGAAGCCAAATACTGTCAGTTACTCCACAACTTTCAGAACACACATTTCAAATCTGCTCAGCTTAAGCTGTGAGCACACAAAAGTGAAATCGATCTAGAGCTTTTGGACACCAAGTCTCAGGAGACCACTGTGCAGGTGGTAAAATTATATATTGTTTTAAATTAAAGGAAACCTTACCAACATTTTTCATTCCACATCATACTCAAAATTCTGTTGTGTTCTTCAAAGCAGCTAGACAAGCATCCCAGAGGTCAGCAGCACAACTTGTTTGCTTTCAGTAAGAGGACAACATGCTTGTTTTGATGCTGTCTGCCAACCCCAGGTTATTTAATTTGGTGTGTGATGGGAGAGCCTATTCTCCTCCAAAAAAAAAAGTTCAATTTATGGCCATGAATTACACAGAAGAATAGGAAGACTATTAGCAGGAAAACAACTTCACATTTCAGAATACACACCTGGCTGTGAATTACACTCTCACTCTGAATTTCTACAACCAGAGAGGAGGTTATTAGTATTTTCAAAGACATTTGAAGCACTGTGCTGACATCCAAACAGTTAAATCTGCCTTTCTCTGATACAGCCATGCTCCATGAACTATTCATGATTCACAGTCTATTCGCATCATTCCCCATCTCCTATTATATGCAACTGAGCACCACTACACAGGTCAGAACTTTTGGAAAGAAAGACTGAAAGGACACAGGATTATCCTTTAATATGGAAAAAATGGAACATACAGGAACGAAGTACCCAGAAAAAAATGAAATGCACTAGATTAATATTTGATGGTGCTACTCTGCCCATTTCCAAACCTATCATATTCAGATTCAAATGAAGTGGCAAGAATTTTCCTGATTATTCAGCCCATCTCATTATTCATTGACCCAACAGGAAGGAAAAAGAAACAGGTTTTTGAACTGCAAGTCCCAACCTTAATATATTAATAAGAATGCTTCATGGCTAGCCCCACAGCACTAGGAAAAATACAGGAAAAAGGAAGCTGGAAAACTTCACACATTTCTTCTAGACACCTGGTAACAATGCCAGGCATTTCTCTGAGTAAGTCCTATTATTTGAAATAACTAAGCTGTGGTGTTCGGTTTGTTCATTAGAGAACGAAGTAACCACAGGTTCTGTATGGTTTAGGTTAAGTTCTCTCTTATTACTTTACCTGGCACATTGTTAAAAGACAACAGTTCCAGCTAAATTAGCTAAGCATGATGCAAGCCCTGTTCTTCACAGTTATTCCTTGCTATCAGCTTCTGGCAGAAATAGCTACATCTCTTGCAGCAAAGGCCAAGAACAATTCTCAAGCCTTTGGGATGCCTTTTGCATAATGACATCAGTTGTGGCCCCTCTACAATGAAGTAAACTTTACTCTAACAAGATCTCAGTGATATGATCTATCTGCAAATATTGTGGGACTGGGGCAATTACAGTTCTCAATGTTCATGTAAATGAAATTATATCAGAAATGCTACACAACAATCACAATTCATTTGAAAATAACTGTTTTAAAACAAATCTCAATTTATAAATATAAATGCAGCTGTATAAATGCAAATATGCCCATCCTGTAAAACCTTACTTCCTTACATAAATATGCTACTCAACAGAGGACACTCTGGAGTATTGAGGAGAAATTCCTAGTGTCTAGTTCAGACAACAGTCAGCTAAATTAGCTAAGCATGATGCAAGCCCTGTTCTTCACACAGTTATTCCTTGCTATCAGCTTCTGGCAGAAATAGCTACATCTCTTGCAGCAAAGGCCAAGAACAATTCTCAAGCCTTTGGGATGCCTTTTGCATAATGACATCAGTTGTGGCCCCTCTACAATGAAGTAAACTTTACTCTAACAAGATCTCAGTGATATGATCTATCTGCAAATATTGTGGGACTGGGGCAATTACAGTTCTCAATGTTCATGTAAATGAAATTATATCAGAAATGCTACACAACAATCACAATTCATTTGAAAATAACTGTTTTAAAACAAATCTCAATTTATAAATATAAATGCAGCTGTATAAATGCAAATATGCCCATCCTGTAAAACCTTACTTCCTTACATAAATATGCTACTCAACAGAGGACACTCTGGAGTATTGAGGAGAAATTCCTAGTGTCTAGTTCACAAAGCAAACAAAACATACTTCAAAATTAAAATGAATTTACATGGCCAGTATCAGATAAGGTCAAGTGTAGGCATTAGACAGTGAAGTGGATTTAATTTTATTAATGACTATGAATATATTTTTCTTCCTCAGCTAAGTGACAGTTGCACTTAATCTGCCTAAAACATCTTCAGTGTACAGTAGTAGAATGGAACAGAAGTAGGTCAAAGTACAGAGCCAGCAACCAGCTGATAACAAGCTTCAAGAATAGCCAGACGTGCCAGGTCAGCTCAATTGTCATTCCAACATTTTTGGTTTTTAACCAACCGAGGAAGCTTTTCCTAATTTAAACAGGTGGTTGTGGTCCAGTTCAATGACCATATAATAGGAAGCTTCATATGTAGAGGGGAAACAGAGACATAAAATATTAGTCAATTTTTTGTCAGCAGAGGAGAGCATAATATGGAAAAAGAAGGTTAGGAGCCTTCAGTGGATCCACTTTTCACAGTTCATTCTAGGATCTTTTGGAGAACTATGCATTCAGGGAAGAAAAATGAGACAACACCAGGCAGGCGATCATTCAAAAGAAACAGTAAGTTGATGGAAGCATATCTATAACAGCACCCCTGAGTATTTCAGCACTTACTGTCATCATATTTCCTTCTCTGAAGCTTGCTAAAACAATACTGCAATGCCACAACACACCAGAAAACCAAATGTTTAATCAGTCTGATTCATGGCAATTCCATTGCTCTCTTCACCTCTTTTTTTAAACATAATTCTCCAGAGGATTCAAAATGTAAATAATTTTGAAGAAGGAGGAGTAGTAAACTACTGAAAAACCAAATCCTTTTTCCTTACAATGGACAAAAAAAATGTTTCACATATACATTACACACATACACATATGAAAACTTTACAGTGAAGGCAGGTTAGTTGTTTTCCTGTCAGATAATCTTCACAATAGTTAAATTCTTTGATTAAACAAAACCATTACCCAATGTAGCAGTTTCAAGAAAAATCCTTTAAAAAAAATGAAAGTTCTGAACAGCTCTAGTTAACACTTTAAAACTGCAAACTTCCTCAACTTTTAGAGCAAAAACTCTCTTTGGTCCTGCTGTCACACATTATTCTGCTTTGCTTTTCAGTTTTCCCACTCAGGATCCAAATATTTTGTATTTTCCTCTTGTGTGTGAAACAGACCTTATTCTACCTGTCAAGGTATTTTTAAGATTTCTGTTAAAAACTCTAGAAAAAGCTGTGCATAAGGCAACACAGTAAGTAAATCTCTTCCATTATGTTCTATATCTGCTTCAGAGAATTTCACCTCTCCCCACAAAACTAATGTTCTAGGTCTAATTTCTAGGTAGTGGCTCAGTAGCAGTTTCTAAGTCACACTCATTGATTTTGACAGAATAAACAGCTTACTATGAGGGCAAGGAAGAAAGGAACACAACTCTATCAGTACCATACCATTCTTTGCTAAAGTTACGATAAGGAAACATTAACAAAAATAAATGTCCATAACATGTTATTCATAATTTTCTCACTGACGTTGAATCGAGTTTAAAACAGCAATGCAGAACAGCTGAAGAAAGACTTAATTTCTTCTCAGTCATCAAGCAGATGATACAACAAAGAGCAAAGACTTAAAAACTCCAAGCAAATCAACACCAAACCACAACAGATATACAAATTAAATCTAAGTAGCAAAACAAACAAATGTTGCTACAATTATGTTACATGAGTCTCAACCCTCTCCTGAGTCACATATACACCCCAAAAATGCTAAGGATACACCTAACATTTCTAGCTCAGCATTGCCTTTCCATACCAATTTTACTGGGAGTGTATGTGTGAAGAGCTGGATGTCAGCTTATCAATAATAGTTCATGCCTGATTCAATCGGCACTGGAGACTTACAAAGAGATGTCTTGTGTTGCCTGGAGGCTTTAAAATACAAGTAGGAGAAACTGCAAGTTGCCAGTTAGCTAGTGCTATTAAAAAGGTAAGTCATCCCCAATGATAAGTTTTGCACAGAAGTGTTTAGCAAGTTTCTGTTTCTTTTTCAGCTGAAGCCGTATGCAGCAAATCCCTGACATTAGGATAAACGGGATGCAGGAAACTTTCATGAGAATGACAGTGCAAGAGTGTTTTTTTAAAACACGAAACTGTATTTGTATTTCCTGCTCAAAACATTGGAAACATACCAGATGCTACTTTCATATTCAAAATTCGAAGGCTTCAGAGAAGTAGCCACACAATAGGATAAAAGCTTACAAAATAAACCAAGAAAAACAAAGTGAAAAACCCTTCTACCACCTGACAAAACAAAAAGGTTCCTACTTGGAGTTTATGGTAGGCAACACTTAGAATGAAATTATGTGGTATGGAAGACTCTTGTTAGCATGAGTATCCAAAACTATTGTTGGTACAGCAGAATAAACTGTTTACTGATTTACTGTTACTTATGTTTACTAAGTAAACAGAAAATTAGAAGGGACCACCTGGGTACTCAAGTCCCCTGCTCTTCCTTCACCCACCCTCTTACACTTCCCGCTCAACAGGGCCAGCTGGAATGTTCTTCATGCACTTACTACACACAATGCCTACAAAATGCCCCCAGCAGCCCAAGACAAAGAGAAGAGGCCAAAAGCCGTAGTTGCAATACACCTCTGGGGCAAAGCAATCAGGCTGGTGGGCTCTGCTGCTGCCCTGCCCTTTGCAGCTACAAGTACATGAAAAGAGCTTTTGTACAGTTCTGACATAAACCAGCAAAAGCAACAACAACAAAAAAAAACCCAAAGAGATTTTTTTTAAGATCCCCAACCAAGACATACCGGCACAAAAAATTAAAATAATAATAATAAAAAACAACAAACCCACAACAGCAAATCAAATTGCTCTGAATTCAACCCCTACGCAGAAGACAATTCCCAGGCAACACCTCAAGCGCTTCCACGGCACTATAAACTTCCAGCCATCACGAAACCACTCTTACATTTCGTCCTTATTTAACAGTTTGCCTTGCTGCCA
>NW_009953797.1:3416627-3464241 GCF_000747805.2 Chaetura pelagica
CTGCCGCGCGCACGGCGCGAGCCCCGGGCGCCCTCCCCGCCCGCGCGGCTCACCCGGCGCGGGGCTGCACGCGGAAGCAAAGGCTCCCAGGTGATGGTCCGTCCTCAGCATTGCCCTCCGTGCTCTTTCTTGCTTTGGCGTTTCTCCTGGAGTAACAGTCGCTCACCAAGGAAGCATCTGGCATTTTCTAGGCACGGAAGGACGCGACCCTAGGGCTGTGTGCAGGAGATGTTCTCCTTTATGGCTTTTTTCCAGTATTTAGGCGTGACTCTCAGACACAAAACGCCCTATCTGACCTTGTTGATGCTTAAGTTTTCATATGTAACATTGCACAGGCTCTTCAGTTGTGCTGGTCACACTCGGCCATCAGCAGTGCAATAGCACAGATCTGCTTTAAAAATTATTCCAACACTCTTAGAGGCTTTTGCATGCTTATTCCAGATTCAGCAGTACATGGACTGCACTGGATCAGGAGAATGGAGTTCAAAGTGGCTTCCCAACCCACAGGGTCCTGGCTCCACAGACATTTGTTAAAAATACCAGAGATGACTGTTGAAGACAGGTCCAAGTACCATCTCAACGTGAGGAGACACAACACTTCCTTGTGCTTATTCACAAGGACTACTCAAGTGTGGTGCAATTTCACATACATGAAGCAGTAATAACAGAGTTGTGGAGCTGATAACCTCCCTGTAAGAGCAGTGTCTTTCCTAATAAAGCTCCCAGGTGACCCTGGTGTAAGATCATGACTCACTCTACAGAGAGGAGTAGAAAACAAACCTTAATACCTGCTCATGATGCACAGAAAATTCCCATCTGGCTTCATATCTGTACTTGGCTTTATGATAACTGGATTAGCAAAACATCGACCAAACACATCTGAATTTCATGCTCCTTGCTCTTTCTGTCACCTTACTAACACGTGTTCTCCACAGAATTCAGATTTTCTCTTGTGTGAAAAACATAATCCATCAAGTGCAGATTACTGTGTGCACCTTGCCAAATTCCTACCTGTAGCTGGAGCCAAACTCTACTGCTGCAGAAGCTAGAAATAATATCCTGAGCCAAAGAGTATATAAAAATAATAATAAAAAATATTCCTGATCTCCCACAAGTACATCAGAAGAAACCTAAAGGCCCTAGGTTAATACAGTATAAATGCAGTGCAAATAAACTGTGACTGAGCCTTTTGCCATAGGTCTACAGATGTGCAAGTACAGCAGAAAACTAAAAATTACTAGGACAGACTAAAGAAACCAAGTTTTTCTTGATGAGGGCACTGTGTATGAGAAACAGCTAGTAGCCTCACATACGTGCTGTCTTTAGACAACCACATTTCTGAAGAGGAAGAAGAGAGAGAACAGCCATCAGACTTCAAAGCATTTCAAATATTTGGGATGAGGTATCTCATTCGGAAGCTTGTTGATTGTTTTTATCATTGAATACTTTATAAATTTTGCTTCCTTTTCTCTTGTAATCCATGCTTGTTTCTTTCAGAAAGTCTTCCCTTCTGCTGTTTACAATAGCACAGAGGCACTGGAAAAAAGCTCAATTAGAGTTTGTCTGGTCCCAAATAGTTGCACAGAGGCACTGCTCAATTAGAGTTTGTCTGGTCCCAAATAGTTGCTTTCATATATTTCTGTTCTTCCTGGGAGTCACTAAACACCTGCTCCTTTCTTTTTTTTTTTCTCCCGAGCCTCATTATTGTTATTTCTTCATTCTTCCTTCTGGCTTGTGTTTTTCTTCTTAATTGAACACCTTTCACCTCTCAAGTTACAGAACTAAAGTGATGTTTACCAGAGTCTCATAATTCACTCTGGATGTATTATATCCATGGCCACCCCATGCACTTTGTGTAGTACTTGGGACAAGCTAAAGGGGCTCCCAAGCTCCGAAAGTGTATGTGAATCTTGGCAGATTCTTCTGTTGCTCAGAAGGGGAGAATCAAGGAGCACAACACTGGCTGCATGCAAAGGAGCCTATACAGTGACAGACACTGTTCTGTGTGCCAGAAAAGGGATTAAAACTCTGAATTGTGCTATAAGTCTAGTCTTCTCGGTATTCAAATTTAGATCCTGCCAACTACTTTGGGATAAGTGGGACAGCTCAGTCACAGTTGCTTCCTAGGCATTAGATAAATTAATACAATCTTTAATAATCTTAAAAAATCAAGCTCTGAGGTTTTACTTAGCATACATGCTAAGCACTGAATCTGGGTCAGGACTCGAAATGTTTTAGAACTATACATTAATCTGCTACTCCTTACGGTCATCTTTTTAAATACTCAATTGATTTTTGCTGGTCATTTAGAAAAAAACCCAAACCAATCAACCAAACAACACCAAAACACCACCTGCCTGTTAGCCATCACCTGCAGAGCTTTTTTAATACGTTCTTCCACATTGCTTCCCTAATGCTATGTTGTACCTCAGCCTTTCAACCAGGTAGCCTATCTGGCTGAGTTTTTGAATGGCAGCTGCAGACTAGGTTTTCTTCACTGAGATTTTAGGGTAGCTTTGCAACCCTTCATTGTGGCTGAAAGACAGAACTGGTTCCTATGTGCTTATTTAAGATGTCACATAGATTAAGAGCAGTTCAGATTTTTCATTCACTTGCTTTGCACCAATAGAACCTGCACAAATATTTTTTATTCCTTTACATTGAGATCAATTCTATGGGGAAAATGTGTTTTGTGCACAATGCTCAATTCATTCTAATTTCAACTGATATGTACTCCCCCCCCCCCCCCTTTTTAACTGCAGTCTCAGGCAGTTAAAAGACACTACCAGAGCAAGACAAGGAGGTATAAACACACAAATGTACATATGTGGTAACTTTAGAGGATTTTCTAGAACTTAATCAGTAAAAAAAAAACAACAACAACAAAAAAAAAAACAAAAAACAAACCTAAACAACCAGAATTCTAGTTTCCTGACCCACTCCTTTACTGGGAGACCAAGAAATCCCAGGGTTAGATGTGTATGAATCATCGTATAGATACAAGCCTTTTGAATTAAGTCTTCCTTAATTTACATCAACAAGTTCAACTTTGAATTACTACCCTGGGGGACAGAGACTTAGGTTTGGAAGTATCTCCTTGCATTAGTTCAAGTCAGTGCTCTTTGGGAAACAACATGAAAAACACAGAGAAAAATCTAGTGATTAGTCCCAGCTGTAGTGTAGGTGTGGGAAGTCCTGTGGATTAGCAGACTTCAAAGCCAGCATTTTCCTTCTGTTCAGGTTCTACCTGTTCACAGTCTCTCCATTATCACTCTCTCAGAGTGGACAAGAAGAACTAGGGTCAGATAGAGCCCAATTTCAAATCAAAACACAGAAAACTGTATCACACTAGAATTAGCCTATATAAAATGCCAGGAGCTTGCTTCTTTTCTCATAAAAAATAGATCTCTTTTCTTCACCCTGAATTCCTGTCTTGAATCACTTCCTTATAATGATTTTTACCATTTTCACAGTGCAATTCTTAATGGCACTAGCTTATTTTGCTGCCTATCAAACCTGGATGCAAGAGCCACTTCAGCATAGTCATAAGATGCCATTGGTGTTAGCCTGCCAGTGAAGCAGAACAGAGCAGGTCTTTAAAATAATTCCTGAGATGCTTCTAGAGATGAAAGGGTATTTCATAGCTCTTTTTCTGACGTTACCCACAAGCCTATAGATTGTCACAATTTTTCAACGAAACCATAGTCCACTGGAAAATAAACTGAGACCCCAGTTGCTCATTCCCCTAGGAATATACTACTAACTGAGCTGTCTTTACTTGTTTGAGTTTAGACCAGTCACAGAGAGATAAAAGGCTTATATCTCTCTGCTAATAATTCTGTCTACCTCAGTCATCAATCCATTAATACTTCCTAAAGAAGCAGAAAACTGCCTCTCACAACAGTAAATTAGAGCCAACAGAAAGCTTACTTGTCTCAGAGATGGGAAAAAAATAAAAGGTTAATTAAGAAACAACTGATAACATAGTTATGATGAAAATAATTATATTGGTTACTGTATCTTACTCTGCTTTTTAACATTTTATATTATCAACTTCTGCCTACAGTTTAATCAGATTAATGATATCATCTACGTATTTTAAATGCAAAAAAAGACTTGAATAAATAGCCCCAGAGGAACTAACTGAAAAAAACAAAAAAAAACAAAAAACCAACGAACCAAAACCAAACAAAAACCCTCACCACAAAACAAAACACACAGTTCAGAGAACTACCAGAATACACTAAGGCACAAATGGAAACACACTTAAGAGGGAAAACCCATTCTTTTACAGGGGGAAGTATATTTTTTAATGAACTGCAAAGCTAAGCATTTCTAATTTTCTGCAGCCTTTGATGTCAAAGAGATCAGGTTGTAAACTCATGTCTGCTTTCTTTTACAACTACAAATGCTACTTTCCAACGGAGGTAGTGCCAGACAGCACAACTTCTGCCCTAGTCCTTGACTAATGTCAGTGGAGAGAGCCAACAAGCAAAGCTGAGGTTGCATTTCAGCTGCACGGCCTGAGGCAGTGCTGCAGGATGCTGCTTCGCTGCTTCACTGCTTCACAGGGCAAGCTGGGTACTTCTCCCGCAGGTACAGCAGGACTAATCTGATATAATTGAAGAGGTGTTTTCTTGAAGGTGAAAACAACTCTGAGTGAATTACACGAACAGAATGCAGGAAAACAGCAGAATGAGAGAGTAGTCCAGAGTGTCCAGGGCATGTGGTAAGAGAGGAGATCTTTCATGCATAGCAAATAGCAGATTAATTGAAACAAATCCCAATCACTTGAGGGTTAAAGGGAGTTTTAAATTATGTTCCTGTGTCTGTTCCCCAAAGACTTCAAAGGCTTTTTCAAAGGAAGTTGGTTGACTTTTGAGTTTTCTTCCTAGAATCACATGGTATCAAGTTTAACTACTTACTACATATGAAGTTCAAGATAAGGGTCAGCTTCTGGAAGATTCCTCTCTGTATCAGCAAGTCAAATTCCTGGAAATAGGTAGTGTTTTATTAGAATGATAATACTAGGAAATGTTTGGGGGTTTTTTGCTGATAGAAGCAGAAAAAATGTTTGCTGTCTTTAAAGCAAAGAAATTCTAAAGCTCCTTCTGCCTTTGTTTTGAAAAACTTTGTGTCAGATTCATGATAATCCATTTTAGCTTAGGCTTCTTGTATCACTAAAATGAAATAGTACTTCTAAGCTTTATCACAGGGGAACTTGCATGAAAAGAGAAATTTGAATGTGCCAGAATAGCATCTTCTGTCTTCTCTGCATAATGCATTCAGTTCAGATGCATGTTGCTCTTTCTCCTGGCAGATAACATGTACAATAGTACATTTATGCAAGTTTGACCTTTCTCTTCTTCCCTGCTTCATTTCTGTTTACGTGAGCACTGTGACCTGATAAAGTGAAGTACGTTTTTAAGGTCTTTCTACTTTGACAAGCCTTGAAAATAAGACACCTCTTTCTCTGACACAAAGCTGTTAAAAACAGACCAGACATATTCCTTTCCAACACAATCACGAAACAACAGTTAAAGCCCTTCATTTGTTAAAACTAGTAGATTAATATTATATGATAGACAGGTGCTATGTTTAGCAATGCATCCTTGAAACAAAATGTTAACAAACCTGCACAGCCTGTCAGTTGGACAAGATACTGACTCTGTATAGACCCTAAGCCTTGAATGTTTTAACAACAGTTGTCAAATACCCTAAACTCAAACAAAATCATAACCAAAGTTGGCTTATTCATGTCTTTTTTTTTTTCTCTCTTTTTCTAAAGAACAAAAGTTGCCCTAGCCACATCTCACACACATTTAACCACCCAAAAGAAGAAGGATTGGCATCACACTTGATGTTAGTCAGTTTTCAAAATAATCTACAGCTGAATGTCCCTTTCTCCAATAAACAGTTACTCCCATGAATTAAGCAGAAAATTAGAATTAATTAGTTTGCACCAACTAACATTACTATAATATTGGCTTTACAGTTATGTTTTCAAAAGCATGCTAAGTGGTACTTCTTAATGAAATTAGCTAAATAAATCATGTGGATTTTTCCCTCACTTTTAAGCCAAAATTCGGCTTATAATTCCTTTATAAAAGGAAAAACCCAGCTATAACTTTTTAAAAAATCAACATGAAATCATGAGAAAGGTTTAATTTCCAAGTTCACATAAATATAATTAAATGTTAAACTTTCCCACAGAAAAATACATTTAAACCCCCCATATTCCCACAGACTAACTTGCAGAAATATAGAGACTGCCCTGTTTGATTAAATCAGCTCATCTTCAAAACATCTATTGTATCTTGGAACCGTATTTCCAAGATGGATGTAGTAGTCAATAATACAATAATATAGGAAATCAGCAATGCCAAGGCTAGCTTTTCCAAACTGGAGGTTATTGATTTAATTGAACCTCAAAAACAAGAAAGTTTGTAAGTGGTAGTCTCTAACACTGTCAGGGGAACATGCTATCTTTAGTTTTTCCACATTTTCCCATTGTATTTCTCAGAAGCTTTACATATATATCAACAAAATTTCTCCTGTCATTTACCTAAAGATTCTGGGGAAAAAACTTAGAGGTCAATCTGTAACAGGAGTATCTAAAAAATGCTTAATTGGGAAATTTAATACCTCTATGATTTGGCAAATGGACTTAAAAAATTGTGGCCTGTTGTGGGATAGGAGAGGTGTTTGCACTAGGAACCAAGATTAATATCACCACAGTTTCTGAGGTGTTGGTATGTGCTTTCATGAGAGAAAGTTTCATCGCCTCCCACATTCTGTTCATATGAGCTACAGGCTGCAGAGCCGTATGACGGCACCTGGGTCATTCATGATGCGTTTGTTGCAAAAAATTAGAGCACTTAAAGTGAGAAAAGGAGATAAAGAAAAGAGAAGACAGTCTTATGTTTTAAAAGGATACAAGCTGCTACGGAGAACTGCATTTTAACTCTGCCAAAAAAAACCCCTCATGTCTATTGTTGGGCAACTAATGAAAACCAATTTCAGAGGTGTTTATTAAAGTGCATTTCATTCTTTGTGTAAAGGATAGCTGCATCTGATTTGCAGATGGGCTACTTGAAAAGGAGCTAGCCTGAAGTATTCACTGAATGAATGAGTATAAATGGCTAATTTATGTCTCGTAATTTGGATACCAAACAAACTTACTTTTGTACCTTTCAGTATTGCACCTTTATCCTATCCTTCAGTTCCTCGTATGTTAAAAGGAAGGAGAATATCTCAGAGGTGTTATGAAGATAAAGGCATCAGTTTATGTTAAGTGCTCAGATTTCATAGTAAAAAATAACAACAAACAAAAGCCTCTGAGGGCATTATTAAATCTTCCATCCACAGAGAGTTAGGGTGTTGCAGTAAATAAGACACTGAGGGCACACAATGAATGAGAAAGAATGTAAAAACTATGTTAAATAGCTAGCTACAGAGTAAGTGTAGGGCATAAGAAAAGAGATCATGAGCCAAGAGCAGGGACTGAGGTAGCAATCTGGTGGAAGAATAAAGCAAATTGACTTAAATAGCAAGTTAAATGGATGCAGTGTCAATAGAAAGAAAAAAAGAAAAAAAAAACAACACACTTGACTTATTCCTGGTAATGATTTCACACATAAACACTATGTGAAAACCACTCATTATGCTATTCAAATAAAAGGTAGCTTGACTTACTAGATGATTCTAAGAGTGTTTCACTTGTGCAAATGTATTCTGTATGTTATTTCCTGCAATATAACTTAGCATTGCAAAAGATTCATTCCAAGGTCAAGGGTGTTGAAAGAATTTGCAGGCATTTGGTTTGCATTTCTGTTCCCCTAGGGACATGGTGAACAACTGTATAGAGGTTCTTAAAAGACAAGGCATCTTACTGTCATGTAATCTGAATCTCTTCTGGATCATTTTGGGGAAGTTTAAAATCCAAGGAAAGAATCGGAAAACACTGGCTTAGAAGACTTGGCATTGAGCAGCATTTTAAAGGGCCAGCACTTAAAATCCAGTCCGAGGCCCAGCCTCACAAGCACATGCCAAGCCTGAAAGTGCATAAAACCAAACGTGAATTTTAGCACAAGAACATCAAAAGTCACATGAATTATCTCAATAGCATATGTGGAAAAGTTATTTCTAATTCTCATTGCAGAAGGGAGTTTAAATGATGAGCAGGCTTATAACTCATAGCATGCTATCACTTCTACAGAGGCTGCCTGTACCCATCAGAGAGCATTCTGTGCTTCTGTCATGCTTGTCCAGACTTCTATGTTTCGCTTAACACAGCATTTTCTACAGGAAAAGACTTCCCTGATATGCTAGTGATGGTGGTCAGAATGGTCTGAAAATGCAGTCTTGCTTCTTGTGCCCAGTTTTTGTGGTAGGACAGGTACCATAGAATGAAGCAGAAACTAATGAGAGAGTTCTTCTAGGTGGGTTTGGTGTTTGTGTAGCACCATGGCTCCTCGCTAGCTCTTTCATAACATGTCAGCCATGATTCTGAAGTGCTATCATTGTCCTTATGGCAATGGGACCAGAGCAAAACCACAGGACTGGGATAAAAATGCATGTGATGCTGGTTCTGTGGTCTCCTTTGTTTTATCATTTTTTCCTTTGCTTGATCCTGGAAAAGAGCATACTTAGTCCCTCTTGGCTTTCAGCAGAATACTGTAACTGAGCTATTTTCAGCTTCCAAAAAATTATGTTTTCAATGACTAATTTAAACTAATTGCTGTTTTTGCTTTTACTTCAGAGTCTTGGGTTTTATCAGCTCTAATATTTATTTGCGGGTGCCACTCAGGAAGCAATTTAGCCCATCATCACTTCTACAGTTAAGTACCACAAATTTGGTCTTAAGCCAGAGGGCACCATGCACGGGGTAAATAACAAGCACCAGTGGCAATTTCGCTCAGTCTGAGCTCTTCCTGGGATGCTGGCTCTTGTACAAGAAGTAATATTTTTGCAACCCTTGAAAAGGGCAGCATAAACTTACAACTGTAGGACAGCAACAGGTATTGAAGCTTTCCACTCTACCTCTCCAGTTTCAGACCTAGAGACTACCTCTAACCTCCAGGTATAGCCACAGAGCTGATCCAACTCCAGAATTCTCAGTTCTGTTGATATTACTGAGTTTTGAAGCAGTGGTAGAAAGGAAATAAGGGCTACACGTGAGGAAAATTTAAATATAAACAGGGCTGCTGATTATGATTCTGCCTTACCATTTGACTCAGCAGCTGTTACAGACCAGACTTGCCCTTCCTATCCCAAACAACTCTGTCCCCCCCTCCACAGCTGTGCTTCCCTTGTTCTCAAATGTCTCTTTGCTGACGTTCACAGGGGAAAGAAGGAAGTTGGTTCAGGTCGAAATATCAGAGGACTCCTGCTGCTACTGGGAAGGTCCACTACCTGTGAACTCTTAACACCCTCATCAGCACCCATCAGAGGAGCAGGTTGGAGGTGGAGGCGATGCTTCAGGCTAAGATAGCTGCTGCCCTTTGCCAATGCCACCTCCTTTACAATGCAGGATACGTAGTTCCTCCTGGGGACCTCCTACTCTGCTGGACACGTATGTGGTCCTTGTACACCTGTAAGGTTTGGATCCATGCTCAAGGGCAAGTCTTTAGCCTTCTAAGTAATTAGACTGCTGATTCTGTCCTTGTATGTTCAAATCTTAAAGCTGTTTCCATGCAGTTGTTACTCAAACAGGCTGCCTCTGATAGAACCGGGAGCTAAGTAAAGTACTGCTGGTACTTAGCTCACAGGCAGGACTGAAAGACAGCAGACAAATGTTGTGTAGCCACCTCAATGGAAAAATAAATTAACACTATTTGAACAATAGCAACCTCTGTAGGCTCTTCTAATTTGTGGTACAAATACATGCCATTTGGTTTTGGAAAAAATTCTTTCAATCTGAATAAGGAATTTGGCACTTGCAGCAAAATATGCCATCAATTTTGTTGTGATTGAAAATGAAAGAACATTTCTTTTCACTTTTCTATATTATTTGTTATGTTTTTTGTTGTGTTTTTGTTTGTTTGTTTTTATAAAAGGTTCAACATGGAGGAAATAGAAATTAAGAAAAGAAACAAGACATTCAGGTTTCCTCACACAAACTGCAGTTTTCTTTCTTTACCTCACTGTATGGCATGTGTATGTGTAAAGGAAAAAGAAATCTTGTCTGAAATCTCTCAGCTGAAGTTTGGGCATATCATTGGAAAGCTGCAATTTTTTGCTCTTTTTTTCCCATGGCAAAACAGAATTTATACACATTGTATCTGACGTTAGAGAGACTAAAATGATGCAAGCCTCACTTGGGATTCCCAGTCAATAATCTGGAAACAAGGTGGTTTCTGAGCTCTAGGCAATGTCACTCTGCAGGACAGCTGTTGTATGACAGTAGCTTAACTACACCTGTGATAAAATACAGACCTTGGGGTTGTTTTGCTAGAGGAGAGATCAATAACTCAAAATTTGATTACTTTAAAAGAAAACACGGAGGGAGGGAGGAGGGAAGGAGAAAAAGCTGACAAATTTGAAGGATTGTCTGCATTGATACAGCTCTATAGCAGAACAGGAAAGAAGGTTGCCCAGCAACAGAGGTAGTGACTGTAGTTTTCTGCAATACGAGGGTGAGGCTCCTGCAATTGGCACGACTCAGATTACTCCTTCAGAACTCAGGATTCATATTCTCCCCAGCCCTACCTATAACATGCCAAATCAATAGTCAGATCTAGGCAATGCCTGAGGTACTACTGCTCCAGTCTCAGTACTGGGGAAACATGCTGAGGCCTGGGAGGTTGTGCTGCAGTTGTTGTAGAGCAGATAACAGACATATTGGAGTTATTGGCTAAATACATATTGAAGTAGCAGATCAGAAACCTGAAAGCCTTTTGAACTTCAGAGGGAGAAGAGATTCTCTATATTTGCCACTCATACTTCTCTGGAGGAACACAGATCTCAACACACATTCAGCCAGAACAATCTTCTGTTATAAATTATCTACCTATGCAAGGCTCCAAGTGCAAGTCCAGATTCAGGAAAGACAAAGAGTGAAACCCTTGGTTATTCACAAAAGCCCAAGGAAGTCCCATGGGCAGGACTGCCTGGAAGATTTTAGCCCAGGGATTGGTATTTTCAGAACACCAATTCAATTCCCTGGAACTGGAACTTAACATTTCTTGTGGTGAATGTGAGACAATTAGTATTTTCATATCAGCTCAAGTCAGGCACCCCAAATTGATGGATGCTTATTTAGGAGTCATATTCCTTGAGAGAAGTTATTTTAACTTGAAAAAAAGAGGTGTTAAGTTTGGCGAGGCTAATTATTTGCCACATAATTTGTTTACTTTCTAATGTGTGTGATAACCTTTGTGGTAGGTGCACATGAGAGCATGACATTTCAGATTAAGAGGAACGTCATTGTGTTTAGCTCAAATGCCTCTTGGCAGGCAGTGAAATGGCTGACTATATATTTACATGCAAAATGTCATTTATATAAATCAAATCTTGAACACAAATACCTAGAGATATTCTTTTCCTGTATGCAAAAGTTTATCATGATATTTTGTCTGCTCTTGAGTCTGAGACATGAATTAATCATTTGAAACAGCATTCAGGAGTCACAGACAATCATCGCCCGTATCTTGGCCAGCATGAAGAGAGGCAGTGAAGTCTGTTCCCTAGACCAAGGATTTTAAGGTTTTATGCCAGAATGTCTGCTGTGGGAGAATGCCTTGCAGGGCAGAAACTTATGCTTATGCATTTAGTGAATCGAAGCTGGAGATAAGGTAACTAATACCATAAAAATAGCTGCTTACTCTTGAGATCTAAAAATCAGGAAAGGAAGAAAATGGAATATTTTAAGTGAGAGAAAATGAGATGAGAAATAATGAATCACAGTAGTAATTAAATTCCTCACCTGGTACTAGACTCTTTCCTATGACCTGTTCTATGCACATATCTTAGGTTTTAACATAGAGGAGAAAGAAGGATAGGAAAAATTGAGTTAGAGAGGGACTAAAGGGGATGTGTTTCAAAAGGTACTTGGATGCTTGAAGATGAAGCTGGTGGCCATGGGCATTTACAAATTGCTAATTTTCAGTGGAGTGAGACAGTAAATTGACTCTGGACATTTGATTTGATACTTATTTACTCTAAAAAGAGTTTATTACTATTATTCAAGGAGCATTTTGATAGTCACACACAATGCGTATGAGAGTGTCTGCTCCTCAGTTAAGAAGAACCTGAAATTTAGCAGTGACTTCTTCACATGACACTTCAGGTTGGTTGTTTTTTTCCCTGAGAGTCATTCATCAAAATGGACTCCACCAAAGTACTGTACACTGCTGAGCACAGCAAGGTATGGAACAAGATAATTTTTGTCTTATGACTATGATTCAAAAAGTCACCTGCAGGTTTCAGAGACAAACCACTGCTGAAATTTGTAGTTACCCTTAATGCTCTTCCAGTCAACCATTGAAACACTTCCCCATCCTGAATGGTGCAATAGGGAGGAAAATAATCCTTTGGGATTTATCCTAAATGGGACTACCAATCTGTTAGCGGGATAACAGAAATTAGCTTTCCCCATCCCCAGAGGCTCCTCCTAACTGCGAAACAATAAGGTGAAATAAAATACTAGTTTCAAAGTCTCTAGAAGTGACTGCAATAATTGTGGCTCGGGGTGTGGCCTTCTTCAGTTCTGAAATGCCACAAGTGCTCACATGATTTCAGCCTAAGTTAGGAGCATTGTCCACTTAAAAATTGCTTCCTGTGAAATACTCAGCAATTCCAAACTTGATCCAAAAGCAATGGGAGATGTTCAATCCTCCCTGTCTCCTTAATTAGAAAAAAATGGAGAACTAGAATACATTTAAACACGTGGAGAAAAAATACTGTAATCTTAATTTCCATTATCTGAGAAAACCTAGAGGCCTGATGTGAGTTTCAATCAGATTTCCACAGAGAAGTGTTGTTATTTTATCCATCTGACAGATGGAGAGATAGTCTTGTCATGGTCATTTCAGTCACGGACATCCACTGTCTGCTCCATTTGGTTTCACAAAATGTCTAGGTTCTGCAAGACAACTGGTTTTGCTTTTATTTCCTCAGCTGAATTGCTTCTTGCTGCCTTAAGAAATCTTTGTTGGAGAATCTGGACACACAGGGATAAGGGATACTTACAGTAGCTGTTTGCAGGACACCTTCCTCATACAAATGATTCAAAACAGAGACTAGGTGATTTTTATGACATTTTTACATCCTTTTTTTGTGTGCTTGTGCTCTTACCTACAGTGCAATTGTTATTAACAGATATAATTCATTTTGGAGATCTCAATGTGTTATGTTTTATAGGGAGAGGTAATACTTTCACTAGCCCATCTGATATGGCTGCAAAGAAAGCCACTTTCTTGGGCCTACCACCTCTTTTTAGATCTGAAAAATAATTTGCATGCTTGCAGTAAGAGTCCTAGATATGCAGCTGTCTCTTATCACACACTGTTCCCAGCTTTAAAATGTATGAACAAATGTATTTGGAGTGATGAATAATAAATAATCTTTATCTCAACATACTCTTTTCTTCCAGAAAGTCTCAAGGTACTTCAGAAAAAGTAATAAACTTTCTATAAAGAAGGACCAATGTGCTGCCACCTCCACAAGGAGAAGTGGCAAATCTTTAGATACACATAGCTGCTCTGAAGAGTACAGATATACATTCATACACACTGAGCCTTTGCATATTGAAGCATACGTAAAAGATAGGAAGAGTTCTCAGGGTTTTTACTTACATCCACAAGCACTTGTCTGCTGATGAAAAGCAAATGGGCAATTAAAGATAACAAAGGACAAAGGTTGTATTATCCTGATTTCTAAACTGAAGTATTAATTGGATTTTTAAAATAACAGATAGTAACACATTTTGCAATGTCAGGTGAACTTTAAAAAAAAAACCAAACCCACAGAGTAGGACTGACCAGTTTGGAATTTGCCCAGAACACCAAGTTCGAGACACTTGCCCATCAGAAAACTGCCTAGTTTTTGTCAAATGCCTTAGCTCCCCTGTATTAAGGAACACAGGACTTCAAGCAGGACAGTGCCCTCTCCAGATTCTGGGTGTTTGCTAAGGGCCAGCTCAGGAGCCCACACAGAAATTTACTGAAAATGTTACTGCACTGCAGTGTCATGCACTTCTCACAAATTCTTCTTTGAGCTTTATGCTGCAATTATTTAAGTTGTTGGGGCAGCTAACGTAAACCGAGTTGGAAGAAATAACCTTTCCTGCCCTGTGACTAAGGGCTTTAGCTGTCTATGAGCCCCAGCAGAATTTTGCACAACACAGTTGTCAGCATGATAAGAGTTTTATAGAAACATGCAGTTAAGGTGTGAGAAAGCCCATGAACTAAAGCCATGCATGATGAGGAAAGCAAAACAATAGACTCAACAGTATTTGCTGAGATGGAGTTACTAAAAGCTCAGGGATTCAAAAGGAAAACAAGGACATGAAAAGCTGTAAAATCCTAAGGAAAGAAAAGCATATAATAGAAAGATAGCAAAGCAACAACATCAAAGATAGCCTATGCCAAGGAGCAAGAGGCAGACCCTTCCCCACCTGGCTGATGACTGAGACTTATCAAGAATCACAAGAATATTTGCGTGGACCTGTAGCCTGGCAGTCCTAGCTATCCACTGCATGAATTCAACAACAAACTAACGTTTTGCACTCTGAAGTTTTTTGCTAGCGGACTCAAGCACAGTAGAGGTACTCAACCCAACTGTTGAGTGCTCAACCCAGAAGCAAAAGTCTTTTTGAAAGAGGGACATCTGCTGCTATTCTTCTTCCCCTCATTAATTTCCCAACTGTCCATTTTCTTTGGGAAGCCCAAACTATCAACTAACTCGATGTTCATGGCAGCTGGTCATGACAAGGGAAGAACACTGCTGGCTGAAGGGAGGAAAGGAGATACCTTAATCAAGACACTTCTCTCACCTTTCTCTTGGCTAAAGGAGAAGGGCACAATTAGGTGATAAAAAAAACAAGCAGACATAGGGGGAAAAACCATAAAGATTAAGAGGTTCAGACTAGAACTAAAAATAAGTATTGCTGCCTTTGGTATGATGGTTGTGGAGACTCATAGTGCATGCTTTTACTGATTTAAATAGGCTAGAGCCATACTTCAGTTTCTGAAAGGAATAGTGGGAAACAATCTAGATCTAGATGTTCCCTGGACAAGGGAATGCTTTTGTCTCCTTCTAGATGCTCTTCCCACAAGATATTCAGTAGTGCAGTACAACTTCCATTTAGTCTGGGCAGTAGTAGCTCAGACATTCATTCCCAGCATCCGCAGGCTTCCAGTAGCCCAAACAGGAGTGTGTTGCACAAGCAAGGTTAGGGAAAAAGCCTGTCTTCTAGAGAAATAACACCAGTAGTTTCAGCAGTACAGGCTTATTCTGATCCACATTAGCTGTGAAAACTGGCTTACAGCCCAAATCAGTAATCCTGCAAACAATGCAAAGTTTCTAGTATGAAAAGTGTTCCTTTCTTCCCACTTCTATGTTTTTAAAAACTCTTTTAAAATCAGGGTTAAATAAAAAAACAAGCAAATGCTAATAGGAAAGATCACATGCATAACCCCTGCAATGTGTTTACCTATGTAAATAACATGTAATTTTCACTATCTGATTACTGATTCATGTCCCATTTCCTGCTGTAGTCTATATTTAAATCGCATATTTGCCTCTATCTACTTTCTCATAATGTGTCTTGGTATGAATATTCATACCACCATTGAGTGTTTGAACACTTCTGTGCTAACCTTGAAAATATTCTTTCAACACAGCAAACAGCCAGGAGCTGTGGTTGTGTAACAGAGAGGGAAATAAAATACAACCAAAAAATGCTCAGACTGATTTAAGAGCACTATTTAGGATCAGATCATATTCTCCTTTGTTTTTACCTCAGCAGGCATTTTTACTCTTCTTATAAATTAAGCAAGGTTAATCCTTACTATAGTTCCCTGAATTGTAACTGGAGACTGGATTTCCATAGAAAAGGTGTGATACAAGTAACAGGCAAATCAGAATTTCCTGCATATTGTACAGCTCTTTCGGATAGGAGAGCAAAACAGTTTCTACTGCAGCTGGATGCACATTCCTTTTTCATCAGATTAAATTCGAAAGACCATTTTTATTGTTCTAAATCAGAAAAAAAAATAAACGGCACAGTCTGGAATCATTCTCTGAGGACAAAAAAAAGGGGGGGAAGAAATCAACAGAATTAAGCCTGTGGAAGTATTCTGGAACTAGTCTGAACCACTTCCATTATGACTGTTTTATATCTTGAAGTTTTGGTGTTCAACATTTTTTTTTTTAAAAAAAAGGTGTTTTTAAAAAAATGAACAAAAAATTTAATATGAAAAGACTCATTAAGACTTCTCTGTTTCGTAATTCAAGATGTGGGAAGAGAAACAGGCTAATTCTCTCATCTCTTCTATTGTTTAATATCTAATGCTGAATAAACCATGCCCTTGGCACTACCTATTTCCCTCCACTGACTATGGAGGAAGTCTAGAGAGGCACTCTGACTCCTGTCATGAAAGACAGACAGGCTGGCAGTTGGTGGGGATAGGGGTTATTTTATGACAATATCATATTGAGTCCTGACCACCTACAAAATAGTCTATCACTTTTCTAGTCTTCTTTTACCCCCTTTTGAGAGACACCTACATACTGCAGTTTTCCCACCTTGCACAGTTAAGCTACTTGAAGGCATTTTAAAGATGCCTACATACCAGCTGCTGCTCACCCTTAGGAGCACAGGGCTCACAGCTGGGTAACTTGTCCTGCTTGCTTGCTTGCTTTCCTTCTTTACTTCTCTTTCTCTCTCTACCTCGCTTCCTCTCTTTCTTCCTCCCTTCCTCCTTTTCTTTTTTCTTTTCTCTTTTCTTTTCTTTTCTCTCCTCGTTAGTTCACTCTACAGTTCTTGTATATTCACCTTTGGGGATATCCTCTAAGTATCTTCACACATCATTCCCTAACAACCTTGCAGTTATGGCTCAGTGACTTCAGGGATTTCCAGCCTACAGAAGAGGGAAAGCCAGTCCAAGCTAGAAAGTTACTTGTGTGAGAAGCCATGGAGTGTCTCCTAGTGAGACATGATTTTATTTTGTGTCCCTCACTGATTCATCACGTGCTATGTAGTAGTTAAGACAGGGAACTTTTGTTGCTGAGAAAACAAAAATTATAGGCTGATACAGATACTCAGCTAATTAAGAAGGGGTAGAGGCTGAGAGTTACCCAGGTCCATTGTCTCCTGTTTGCTATCTCCACTGCTGCCTGTGGAAATAAGGTTATTTAAATCTACTCCAGTGATGCAGCTCTATAAGGGCTGAATACATTCACTCATGTTCACATTAGGAACACAAATGGACTCTATCAGCATGGCAAGATGTTGGTATTGCAGAATGGTTTTGGTTGGAAAGAACCTTAAAGATCATCTAGTTCAAACCCCCCTCCATTGGCAGGGACACCTTCTGCTAGATCAGCTTGCTGAAAGCCCCATCCAGTCTGGCCTTGAACACTGCCAGGAAGGGGACATCCACCTCCAAGGCAACCTTTCTCCTGGCTCCTAATTATCAGATATCTTACAGAACTGTCTAGGGAGGAGGCTAAAATGTATCCCCACTCTTCTGCACCTGGAAGTTTCATAGAAGGAAGAACTTGTAGGGTTAGCTTAACGGTACTCCACAGACCCATTTATGAGTTTCATCATGGGATAGCAATGTTGAGAGCCAGCATTTAATAGGGGCTGGGTTCCAAAAGGTTTGAGGGAACTGCACTCTGTACTGGGAGATGACAAACATACACTCACAATCACAGCCTGTTTTTGAAAATCAGATCTTTATAACTTCATTTTGTGGACAGATGATAGCATTATTCACTGAGGAACACTTCTTTCCCACACAATATATTAAAAAAGAGTTCTAATGGGATATAAAAATGTAAAAATGCTTTTGCAAAAGTTATTAAAATTAGATAGTTGCTGTGTAACATGCTGCCATTTTTTAATCTATGAAGGCTGCATTTTAGGCTTGAACAGAGCTCCTCCTGAAATGGACAAACTAACTCCATAAGGACTATCAGCAAACTGTAGGATCCCAGAAGTTGTTTTGGGCTTTAACTAAGTTTCATCTTTAACAGTGCTGTTCTGCCTCCAAACAAACTGAATAATGACTAGAATCTGAAGCTTATTTAGAAAGTTGCCATAGTAACAATTAACTACCTCTGAGCCTTTCAGCTTTATTTTATCTTTCTTTCACTGAGGTGCCCTAAATTACTTGAATCCTGAATAGCTACAATAATATATCCATGTCTTTGAACTAAATGACATGGTTTTGCTAGAACCCTCATTATGTGAATATTGATTGAATTTCTAATTGGGACTAGGCATCATCTTGCTGACAGCTTCTCTGAGAGAAGCCATGTAAGAGTGAGAAAGATTATTAACCGAAAGAGTAGGAAAAAATAAATAAATCTGTTCCCATGAGGAAAGCAGATAGGCTGATCAAGCTGAAGAAACAATGAATGGAGTAGAATTAGCTTAAATGATTAAGTTTATATGCACCACAAACCTCTTCCAGATGCAGTGTTTTTTGTTTTGGCTGTTATCCTCTCACACTATAAATATAAAAGTAACAGAGGAACCCAATAAGACCAATTCTAACATGACGATTAAATAATTATTCATGCCAGTGCAAAGGGCATGCTAACTCTAATTATTCTAATTTAGGTGCATTTTCCACTCACTTTTTCCTGACTTAAGCAATTCTAATATTATAAATTATTTCATGAAATTTTGTGCTCTATATTTTATTCTGCCACTTCATTGTCATTTGACTTTATCTTTGATGAAGCAGAGCTTCTGAAGTGACAGTGCTTCTGATGTAATTAAAATAACTGTCATATTCTCAAAGCTTAAATTGTGCTTGGGTACCTATTCCTGGTGGTTTTCCTACCAGCTAGATTTAATCCTCAAATGCACAAATCTGAGACATAGAAGCTGCATATAATCTGATGCATGAGGGTTGTCCTTGGACTGAAAATCTCTGGAAGGACCATATAGGTGTTTTGTTTTGTTTCCTTTAGATACTGCAAAAGCATTGCTGAGGGTGGACTGTAGGAAAACCAGCCATGCAGAACACCCTCACTCTGTGTGTACAGCCTCTGTGTGCTGGTGCTCATCGGTATGCTGCGAGCACCTTCAGTTGTCAGCTTATCTTTTCAGTTATTTCTGTGGATTGTTTTCTCAGAGTCACTCAGCTGTGGGTGCCTGGATTTTCTACATTACTTCTCTGGGGCTTGGCCTCATTACCAAGAAATACTTTGGGGCCTCATAAAGGGCAAAGGACAGCCCCTGGCTGCTTGCTCTCCTTGCCAAGGCAAAAAGGGGCAACTAAGGTGCCCCAGTAATTGTAATAGCTCCAAAGCTAAACTTGGCTGTGCAGGATCCTCAGGGTAGCTGTCTGAACCTCCCAATTCCTTCTTGTGCTGCTTCTACAGTGAAATTTTACTACTCATCTCCAGAGGTGGTTGTGTAGGGCCAGCATCATGCCTCCAGTAGCTTTGAGTAGCTTTTGGCATGCAGTGTCTGTAGCATCTCACTCCTGTGTTGTAGAAGTAATCAGTTTGTCTTCAGCCCCAAAGATCTTCCAGAATTGGAGTTAGCACCTGGACAACTGCATTCAACAGTCAGTGATAGGCAGAAGTAACTTAGGAAGACAAGCATTTACCCATATTTCTTAGACAAGACTGAACTGTGTATGGTGCTATTCTCACACCTGTTCTGTATTCACAGTATTTCAGCCACCCATCTTTCAAATCAACCCCAGCTGTTTTTTGCATGGCCCTAAGTATTTATTACACTTTAAAAAAGCAGCCCATTTTAATCTTGTGAGGGTTGGGGTTTTTTTAACTGTAAAGAGTATACTACATTTCTAACTTCCCAAGTGAAAGTGGTGAAAAACACACCCATCAGTGGCACTATTCAGAAGACAAGTAGTCTTTCTTACATCAGATAACTGCAAAAAGTAACTGATAAAAATTGAACTTTAAAGGAATCGGAGCAAAATAATTCCAATTTCATTTGATGGCATGTCTTTTATAAAGTCAGTCCTAAGGCAACAGAGAAAAAGCAGATGATTTTGCTGTTGCTTTGGTGAAAACAATATTCATCTGGATTACCCTTAAACCTGTCCTGGGGTTTAATAATCACTTTAACTGCAGATAGCTTAAGAGAAATAGCTCAATACTGGTTTTGTATTATTTTTTCCACATCTTGAGAAGAATCTCTGCAAGTCTGTTGAATGCTTTTTTCGATAATAAAAGAACAATAACCTAAAGCAAAGATGTTAGCTTCATCCCTATATCTGACAGGAAGAAATACAATCATTCCATGCAAATAAAATCTGGAACAAAAGGATAAGATATGGTCATTTTCAAACCAGAGAAAATTATTCAGCAGCTGTAGATTTCTTGTCTGCACTGCAGTTCTCAGAATTTTCATCATTTACATGACTAAGAGATGTTTGGCTGCTCAACCTTGTAATTCACAGGGAAATAGCATCTGGCTATTTAGACTGTTATGTTGACCTTGGAGAGCTTCCTGTACATATTTTTCTCTTGCAAAAATGACTATTGGTATGACATAAAGCAGAATAGCAGTGAAACCAGTCTACAGAACATTATATACCATGAGGTAGACTCAGCTCCTGGGGCAGACACTGCCAGCTTAGGACAGGGCAGTCACACAGAATGGAAGAACTAACAGAGTTTTCAGCCACCACTATACTCTACAATGCAAGGTGTAAATCTGGACAGTACTAAAATGTATCCATCATCTGCACATGTTCTAGCTCCTCTTACTCTTTTGTTAAAATTCTCCAAGCAAAGTGTTCTTATTAGGACAGGACAGCTGGAGATGTCTGACTGAAATGTCTGACTTGCATGAAAGAGAAGATGGGTGAGCGCAGGAGGGAGAGGCACTGGGGGCAGCATCAGTGCTGTGCTGGCTGTGGCTATTACTCATTATCAACAGGTCCCTTTATTGACAAGGGGATGAACTGGGCTGGAAAGGCTAGAAAGTAAAAGGACTGTCCCCTCAGGAGATGCAGGCAGGCTCAGGCAAATGCAGGGCTGGAAGATGCACCAAACAAGGTGAACACACATCAGCGAGTGGGTGAGAAACTGCCCACCAGGACTAGAACAAACATCACTTCCATATGCAGCTTCTGCAAGGGCTGCTTGCAAGACAAACCTGACCAGTTATAAAAAGTGTTGCAACATATATAACTCCTATTCACCAGCAGTTTTCTGAAAGAGCTACTGAAAGTACCTGCCCTGTCTCCCTAGTTTTCTTCCCAGTATAGTCACACTGCATTTTCCAATGGCATCTCGCTTTAGGAGCAGCTCCTTATCCACGGCACTAACCTTTCAGCCACCAGAGTGGCTTCAGGTCTTTTGCCCCCAGCCCCTGATTCCCTCTGATGCTCTGTCCTCCATCTCCTCCCTCCTTTATTTCATTTTTCTTTTGTGGGCCCCAGGCTTGATAGGGCACCTGTCCTTTCCTCTGAGACCTATGCAGCACCAGAGCAAACAAGCACCACAGCCTGAGTTTGCTGTCTCCACTGCTCATTTGCAAGGATGGCTGTGACACCATGCACAGAGGGCCTCCCCAGCTCTTCCTCTGACCAGTCTGCCTTTCTTTTTCTAACTGGACATGGTCTGCATAACATGTTCCACACCACCTGTGATGCTCAGCATAGTACCTGAAACGTACAAACACGAGCACTTGTGCTTTCATACATAAGCTTCATTTGTTCATCCCTATTTAATTCAGACACATTGATTCATGCATTTACTTTCCTTGGAGATATTAATACCACCTCATACATACAGAATAAGAAGGAAAGTAGCAGTAGCATTGAAATTGGCCTGTAACAGATGTCAGAAAAGATAGTTATAACGTCTGCCTGGTATACATCTTTGTTTCTTGGGTGACTTGAGTGGCAGAGAAACAAAGAAAGAGAAGGATTGTAAACCTTAGGAGTACATCTGGAAATGAAACAATTTTGTACATTCATTGCTTCTGTCTGGAGAGGAGACATCTTAAAACTATGAATTACACTCTGAACCTGAGAAGAAAAAGCTATACATTTGATTTCTTGCAGAAATGTGATGTGGTTTTTCTGCAGTGAGCAGGAAAAAAAAGAAGAAGAGTATATTATTTGAAAAGTGGTAACTGGACGACAGTCACAAAAGAAACCAGCTGTTAAGAGTGCAGGTGTCCCAAGGCTGGAGCCTGGTGCTGAAAGGCAGAATGCTCAGTTAAAACCTAGTTTGTCTCTTCAATTAAAACAGACAACTTTAGACAAATGCATAGATATTTTCCATTGATATTTGTTAAATTAGATTTGCATTTTACCATGGAAAGCATTTATAGCTATCAGACAAGAAAAATGTAGTAAATAAACTATTGTTGTCTAACATTTCAAGTGGTGTTTGTGATCACTGAAGTATGGGGTTTCTCGATTTTTTTCTGCCTTGTTCATTTACTAGGTTGCTAATTTACTTCTCATTACTCAAAACACATACTGACACTGGTAGTGCTCAGTACATGTAAAGGTGGCTGATTTTCACAAAAGTTTTTAATGGTGTGTTATTTTGTGATGTGTGGTGTAACTTGTGGGATGCAGTTTATATCACAATAAGGTAGAGTCTATAAGCATCGTGATGTCTCTTGTGAAGTTTCTTGGTCTTTTTGATAAGACAATTATTTGGGGTTTTTTACTCACTTTAACTGTTTTGGGTTTGTGCTCTGGTCTACACTGACTACTGAAATAAGTTCACAGACAGTATAAAAAATATACACAAGGCCATGAAAGATATATTGGAATATCACAATGCTAGTTGTCAGATATCTTACATCGACATGATTACACTTCAGAGACTGAAATCTGCCATTAAATCTACACCCAACTTGAGTACCTTTGTATTAAAAGTAGTTATTAAATGAATTTCAAATTCTGTTCCCTATATATCCTTAAATATTAAAGAAAAAATACACATATGCTAATTTATGAAATTTTTCATAAGGACAACACATATCAGCAGATAGTTGAGAGAACCTTTGCTTTTTTTTTATTAATAATGTGTTAGATTGGTATTTAATATGGTTCACTATTTTCACTTGACTAATGCCCATAATTAAAAAAAAATAAAAATTCTTTACAGAAAATTTTTACAGTTTTTTAGTTACAGTTTTACTGATTTTCACAAACTGTAAGAGCTCAGGTTTTCTCTACGTATGTAACCCTATGCTACTGGGTTGGCAAGGCTGTTTCATATGCCCACTATTGGAAAAGAAAATGTGTAGTGGTTCACCTATTCCATGAAGCCTAGTTTTACCTTCTGATTTGATAACATAGCTCATATAGGCAGAAAAAGTCTGATAAAAACATCTCTTCCTGTAGTTGGTATTATGTTTTCATAACAGTAGCACAGTTTAAGGGTATAAGGAAAATAAGAGGTCAGCAAGGGATGCTAAGCCCAAAATCCTGTTTGTTTTTCCAACTATATAAATTGATCTAATAGAAGATACTACTTCTCCAGTAAATTTGATGAACTCTTAAGAAGGGGCTAGGTGGCACTTGAAAGAAAAACAGAGAGGGAAAGACTAATAGTACAGTGAAGCTAAGCAAATGCCCCAAAGCCCTCTGCCTAACTTAATTTCATACTGTACAATGAGTCAGTGTATGTTTACCTTTCTGTATTTTCTGTCCCAAACAGAGACAGGAACAGAGATTCACCCTTTCAAGGGCTTATGTTCATAAATACCATGTTTGGATGAACAGAGATCTCTTCCACAAAGCCTAAAACATCCTTGAAAACCGCAACCCAAAAGACTTATGCTTAGGCAGGCTGAGTCCTGAGCACTGTCACTGCTGCACTGACAAGCTCTGAAGAGTCAAATTCTCAAACTAGGCATTGCCATAAGAACTTCAGATAGCTCTCCTGGAAAGGAATTTGCTATAAAGTAAAAAAAGAAATCCATACACTTAAAAAAAAATAATCACCAAGTCTGTAAGGTGCAAACAGAAATCAGCATTTTTATACCTCAAAAATGTTTTTGAGGAAAAAAGAAGCTAAACAATTTAATAGATAAGGAAAAGTCCTATATGCTCTGTACCTTTCAATACACTAATCAATTCTTCCTTTGCTAAAACTATTGAAAATAAAAATGCAGAGCAACTTCACCTTAGGAATCTCCAAGTAAAACCTTTTACCCATTAAAATGGCTTACACTTTTCTTGTTGCTAAGATACTTCACTTATTTTTATTGACCAATTTTCCTCTGGTCAATATTCATTGAAGAATCTCATTCTTTTAGTAAGGTCAAAGCATAGTTCCCCTAGTCTCAGCATGCTTGGACTTAATACACTTTTTAGATTTTACCTTCTGTTGGCTTATTTGCAATTCCATCTGGATCTCTGATCTTAACCCAAGTGGACTTGAGTTATCCTTCATGTTGGATCTAAGCTGTAGTTTTTGTCTGCATCCTTTGCAGGTAAGTTACAAATTAATAGTATTCTTCCAATAAATTACTTCTTAAAATAGCTGAATTATGTGTCAGTATACGCCATTACACCCACTATTTGTTTTACATTCTCTAGTGAGTTAGAAGAAAGAAAAGACTGGTGAAGCTAACCACAATGGACAACAATGGTCATGTTAAGTTGGTATTGTGCTTTTAAAATTCTAAATTGAGGGGTTTGGTAAGAACTGATCATACAGCTGTGCAAGGAAACAAAAACTATTATGAAGGTTTTTCAACAGGATGTTCCTATTGAGAAACTTAGAAAAGGAAAGAGTATCATTTTCAATGGCAACAATTCTCTAGAGATACCTACTGAACAGCTGCAACAGTTGATAAAATAATGCGACACAGATTATTTGTTCTGTTTAATGAAGAGGGATTGAAGACAGGTTTGTTGAGCATTAATTAGTAAAAAGTAATTGTTAAAAACTCCTGTTTAACTGATTTCAGAGGATTTTTAACAAGAAGCAGCTAGAGATATTAAGTAATTCAATATAAATTATGTCATAAAATACCACTGGTTAGGATAAAAGCTTATACTGATTTCTTACTCTGTAGGTTCAAGGACAAGTCCTGAAGTATTTCACCTAAGACAACTGAGTTTAGGAAAGCTGAACATAGAAGTTCAACAAAATGCAAGAAAGCCAGTTCAAGAAAGCATGCAGAGAAGCAGAAAAACCCCCCCCCGCCCCCCCCCCAAGATTTGCTGTTGAATTTACTCCCCCCTGGCCAGGCTGCTCCCAGCCCCATCCAGCCTGGCCCTGAACACTTCCAGGGATGGGGCAGCCACAGCTTCCCATGAGATGCACCTCTCAACAAAATGCAAGAAAGCCAGTTCAAGAAAGCATGCAGAGAAGCAGAATAGCGCCCCCCCGCCCCCCCCCCAAGATTTGCTGTTGAATTTACCACTTGTAAAAGTGGCTCTTGACTATGTGATAGGCTTATAGCAACTTGGTGAACAGTTCTAGAAGTAGAGAGCTTTTATTCTGCATATATATGTACATTCCAGCATGCTCCTGACCTCAAAATGAGCTAAAGAAATAGCTGGGACATCACTGCAGTACTCTTTGCACTCCCTATCCATCAATCCATCTGCCTACACTGCAAAGGTGTTTCTGCCCTGTAAGTTTAACTATGAACAGCTAATATATATGATGCTTGCTAGAAAGTTTCTTTTCTATGTGGTCTTGCAACGTATTTAGAAAATTAAATATTCCAGAGAGAATAGAAGCATTCATGATTCATTAAAAGCTTTCGGCACAGACTCAGAATGACACATCAAATCTGTGCTGTATGCCACTCCCTATTCAAAATGCAACAGTTCAGACATATGCTCCAAGATCATCAATTCAATAAGGAATAAAAACATGCCTAAACACCTTCTTAAGTAGGAAGGCATTCTTTGGAAGTAATGGGGTGCAAACTATAAATTATTATAAAAACACACCAAAAACTCCTGACTGTAATTTAGTATGTTATCTGTAGTTTAGGATTCCTTAAAATAATTTGCAGCTCTTACCACTAAGGTCCATAGTTTTTAGAGCAGAATGCTGGCCATCAAGTTTTTAAGAACATTTTTAATATTAATGATGGGTCTTACAAAAATCAAAGCATCACCAAACACTAAAAATTGATGACTAGTAATAGGCATTACCAGGTGCTAAAGTGCTTTGCTCAGTCCAAGTGTGAGCATGTGACAAACTGCAGCACTAACAGGGCCATGATGCAGAGGATATTTGTTTTCACTGCAATTAATTTGCTTGGAAAGTAGAGTTCCCTGGCTGATATGATAAATATTTGGTTTGGTATCTAAAACTGTATATCTTAGGAGGTTACTTTGTAATCTACCTTTGAGTAGCCAGGAATTTGAGTATTCAAACTGCCATTCTGCAAACTGAGATCCTTTGCCTTACATTAGAGCTTGCAGTTAAATACACTTAAATAGAGATAATATGCTGCAGATGTGCATATTTCCATAACTTACCTTCATTTCCAAAGGCATCACCCAATTGGAATACATTATCATGTTGTGTTCATGAGTTAATGACTAAAGCTAAATATGAAGGAGTCAAGTGAGTCCTCCATTTGATACTTATTCTATTTATAGCAATTTCTATCTCACTTGTATTCTCTGTAGCAAGATACTTTTCTTTTGCTAATTGCTTTCATTATTTATTTATTTTTTAAAAAAAAACAGTCCATAAGTGCTTCAAGGAGCTCCTTTATCTCTTAAGTGAAAGGTACCTACATGCAATGAGAAGCTTATGAAATGATAAATCACAACCCCTGAACAGTTGGGGGGTTATTTGCATTGCATTTCATTTTTTGTGAATCTGCATCGGACAGCACCACAGAAGGCTCAGTGCCAGCATCCTGCTTGGGCTTGCCGAGGCCTGAACACATGGCAAGACACTTAAGTGGTTTATCAGATCTCACCAGCACCACAGTGCACTCCTAGTTAGGCAGAGGATAGAGTGCTAAGAAATTAATTACAATGGTCTGCATATCATTTTCCGCATGTTTTGAATCAAGGTTTAAATACCTCTGCTGAGCTCATCCCAGATTGGGGTTCAAATAATCTTGATGCCAAATTAATAAAACTGACATTGTATCACTCTGCATCTTGCAAAAGTTGCTTAGTAATTTCTTGTTCATATTTTCATAAATGAAGATTTATATGCACATCCCTAGCAATTATATATATATAGGGCTAAATAGATTACCAGACTCACCTGGCAGGGCATGTTTTATACTCACATGGATTGCCTTTCTCCAAGGCAACATTAGCTCCCAAAGCATTAGGGATATTAATTTCAAAAATGTTGCTCTTGTCTCAGAGGAATCCTGTCTTCCACATTGCTTTGCATGGCAAATGGTCCATCTGTTATGAGCACAAGGAAGACTGAAAACTGAACTGTGATGGACCTCCTAGGTGATTTTTTGTTGTTGTAGTTGTTTTTCTGTTTTGGTTTGTTGGTTTTTTTTAATGGTTAGCCACTGCAGTGGGTGCTACCCACTTAAGTTAGCTCACTATTATAATTTTCATGATCCTTAATTACTCACAGATAGAAAAAAAATGCTTCACAGTAAATCAGTTGAGTATACTGGGACTGGAACTAGAACTGCTGCTGTAGTGTATTAAAACACAGACAAACAGTGAGCCAGCAGTGATTTAAGTTAGTAGAACAAATACAGTGGCAAGATGCTATTTTAAACTATATCACATAAAATAGATCCTACATCATATAGTATCTTTAGTTGCTTATCTTGGACTGCATTAAGGGAACAGTTTCCAAACAGAAAATTACTGTCTTTTCTTGTTTTACCTCCCACAACTCTCTGTATTTATTTCATAACTTGAAATTTATATTAACAGGTACATGACAGAATCACTTGAAGAGAAAATGGAGACTGGCAAAGGGAAAACCTTTTCCAGCTCAGCACACTTGCAAAACACTTGTAACAGGAGATCTTGGATAAAATAAAATCCAAAGCAGAGTCACTGCTGGTTTCGCTGAATGGCAATTCTTTTAAAAAACTCATGTAGAGTTTACATTTTCCATTGCTTACCTAAGAACCACTTTAGGGGCACTCCTTTCTGGTATTGGTACAGCAAAACTTGTACAGCTCCCATGAAAGCACAGAAATTGAAGGCAAAAAAAGGAGGGGAGCAAGATAACATTATTTGGCTCCTTGACATGTTACCATTTTCTGCTGAGCCAAGTTTCAGGTAAGAAATTTGACTGTGGATAAAATGTGATAAACTGGTTTTACATGATTTACACAGAAATTATATTTCCTCATCTACCGGCATAACATTACATTTTACCATTAAAAACACTCCATCTAGGTGTATCTACAATTTACATATTTGAGAACTTACTATAGATTGAAGTGTTATATAGCCTCAAATTTCTCACCTCTGCCATAAGCTTCTTGAGAAACCTGAAGAAGGAACTGTCAAACACTAAAGTGAGTTGTGTCAGTATGTGCAGATATCTATGTACAAGATTTAATGCATCTTTGAAGTAAATCTCCTACCTAGAGACATTCTGTGGCAAGAATGAGGAGAACCTCATGAGAAATCACTAAAAAGGATCTGACGATGGGTGAGAATCAAAGGAGTCAGTCTGGAGCTTGGTGCAATTATTTATAAAAGCTAACCACTTTCTCTGAATACTGACAACTTTGGAGAAACACAGCACGGATTACAGATGAACAGGAAATTCTGTGCTGAATAGTAAAGACAATATTTAGAGTAATAACAAAGGTCAGGACACATCTGCTTTTTAATTCACCCTAGCCTGTAAACAACAGGCATGTGGGGTCTTACACTCAAATTGTTTGAAAATTAATCCATGGGTTCCTTAGGGCATAGATCCAGACTGAGGTAGCCTTTTGGTAATCATTCTTACTGTATCTAAGCATGAACAAACAGTGAATGCTACTTATACATTACACTGCCTATTGTTTTTCATGTAGCAGACCAGAAAAATCAGAATTTTGAGGGCATCAAGAGCAAAAGCTATCATAACTTGTTATCTATGATGTGATATCATCATGTATTAAATCATAGTCTCCTTTAATCTCTTGTTTAACATATTCTGCATCTTTTCTCCCCCAACTCCATAATGTCCATCCTCCTCAGGTAGCCCACTGGCAGAATAAAAAAAAAATCATGATGCAACGACTGGAAAATTGGTCCAGACAAGTGAAAAATCAAACACAGAGCAGTGCTTTTCAAATGTGAGAGCCGTTAACCTTTTGCTGCAAGATGATGCAAGAGAGATTTTTTGGTTCTTGAACTTTTTCAGATTGACTATCATCCTCAAAACTTTGCTCCAACTCAGCCAGAATTCATTAACTTGATCAGAGCACTGGCAGCTGAAAGCCTCTGGCCTCTCTTATGTAGAAAGTCTGATTTGACAGTGTAGTAGTCCCTTTTGGTCTTAAAAATCTATGGATTTGTTTTCAACCATGTCAAGTGCAATAGCTCTTCATACAAAATGGAATCAGTTTGCCTTTGTACTCTTGGCAATAGATTCTCCTAGCTACAATTAAGTTTGGCAAATGAAGAATCTAGAAGACTGACATCACTTTTCTTTCAACTGCTTGCTGAAACTTTGGCTCTGGGTTAATTCCAAGAGGCTGCCCTCTAGTAAATGTTTGAATTTTTTCACTCCATCTTGCATATTAATATTTTACTATGCTCCAATATAAAAAATTGATAGAATTTGAACTGAGGAGGCATAGATGAAACAAGGATATTCCAGCATATCTTTAAGGAATGAAAATGGTTTTTACTTTAGCTCTTACTAAAGCAATAGAGAAGTGTATTTGTTGCTCTATATTTCAGAGATATTTTATATTCTCATATTAATCAGGAAATATGTTTGGCTATTATGATATATATCTAATGGCAATAGGCTGACCTCAGTGGATAACCACACAAGCAATGTGATCTTTTCCAATGCCAAAAGAGGGACTATTAATCTGTTTCGAGCCATAACAAATTTAGAAAGTCACACCCACAGAGCATCTTTGCACTAAGACTGAAGTGTTAAGAGGTTAGGCTTTTGCATTAAATTATAGTGATTTACTAAATATCTCTGTGATAACATTTTTATAACTTCCCAGTGAGCAGAACACTGGAAGGAGTTGTTGAAGACAGTTAACAAGTAAATTGGTTATGAAATTCTGTGTATTTTATTGATAGAAAGGAAACAGATTATGACCTAGTAGGTAGATGAACATACTCCAAGCTTGAAAATATGGATTACTGAACTGAAAAATTATATCTTCTAGCCTATAATTGTGTAGGACCTAAAAATAGTAAGAATGTATTTGGAGTGTTTGGTTCCAGGAGTTTGAAAATTAATGAAGTGATGTAATTTGGGGTCAATATGTTTTAAGTTATCAAAATGGGAGACATCAGGATTTTTTTTAAATTGAAACTGGAAAATGCTACCCACCTTGCAGTAACCATCTCCAAAATAGCCAATGCTAGAAATAGCATGTAATCTCATAGTACTATCTCCCTTTTGGAAGGAGTTTTAAATGCATTGGATTTGATACCATGCCCATGCTTCTGTCACTTAGATTTTGTTTTTCCATTTCCAAAATCAAGATGTCTGCACTGCAAAATTTGCCCACAATAACCCCTTACAACATGCTTTATTTTTATCCTACAAAAATGTTTTAAAAAATCAAGTCAATATGCTTCCCAAAGCACCCAGTGCTGTTAACATTCTCCTTTTAGCTTTTCATCATATACAATGAGCATTTCATTTGCCTAATGAAAATCATATTTAAACTAATGAGTACACAGTGTTTTTATGTACATATGCAATTAAAATTTATCACTATTAATAGTTTACAGAGAGGAAGAGAAAGTGTGATTACTCTAGTAAATGCATACTCTTTCTAGATGACAACACTTTGCAGATAGCACTACAGATAGGCATTAGAAATTACTATTTGTGTGGAAAAACACAGAACACTGACGTCCTAATCCCCATCATCCATTTCTGCAGACAAAGCAATTTACACTTTCCCCTTGCATAGGTCCACGAGAATTTATCATCCCTTTGTAGAGCCCCCCAGCTTGTGCTCCTATGGCTTCCTGGAGCAGTGCAGGTGGGTTCATCTAACAGAACACATTCTGTATTTTACTCTGCAAGAACAGAGCTGCAGGGACCAGTCAGACTGTGCTTCTGAGAGGCTGGTGGGAAGTCAGCTAAGTAAGAGAAAACGCAGAGGAGAAAATTGACAAAAAACGTACACTGAGAGAGGAAGGAGAGCCAAGGTTGCTTGCTACAAATTGGACAGGAATGAAGAACCTGAAGTGGGGCTGCCTTCAGCAGGCATCAGCTGCCTGGCACTGACACACTGACAGGGGACAGCGAAATGCAATTCATCAAAAAGAGTCAGTGATACAGAGATCTTTAGCCCACCCCATTCTTCTTGGAAACAGAGTTCAAAGACAAGCATCAGACACCAGCTATCACCACACCGACAAACATGGCAAAGAGCACTAAATCTTCCACCTTTCTGCAGTTATCTTCCACAGATGTTACACAACCTGCCAGGGGAAAGCAGATTTCTGCTTAAAGCTGCACCATAAGCAAACATGCTCTTACTGAACAGTGCTGTTACTTAGCATATTCTGTTCCAGCAAGCGGGAATTTTATAGGCAACACTATAAGGACACTCAAGTCTACAGTATACATCATAATCCTTGATTATTTATATGCATTTTTCTAAGCATTCTGTGAATATTGCCAACATAGCCAGGCCATGAAAATTAGTAATATACATTAAAACAACTTTACTACTCTTGATGAGCATCAGTAACTTTGATTTGAAACTTTGGGCTGAGTTGCCCATTTTTTAATATAAAGGAGGACATGCAAAGAGGCAGCATGAATGGAGATGAAGATTTAATAATAATACATGTACTGAACAGTGGAAATTTATCTTTTTTTTTAAACAGGCATTCTTGATCAAAACCTTTTCCAGTGGAGAGAGAAACCACACTGAAAAATCTTGCTATAAAAGCAGTACCAGTTTACAACAGCTGAGGGTTTATTACCACACAGATTGTTGGTTTCAGTTACTCTATGCTTAGGTGAAATCTTCCTGTTTGCAGTGGGAAAAGGGCCAGCAGCACTGGTACCAGGACTGACTGAAGTAATCATTCATTACTCTGCACAGAGAGACACCCATATATTGCAAGGCAAAACCAGATTGAAATACTGAAAGGATATGAAAAGTCCAAGTCATACTGACAAAATATTAACTGTCACTGCAATAATATTTTGTAGGGTGGATAGTTTTAAAAAAATGTTAATATGCAGAGAGGTATGGAGTAGAGGCAGAAGTGATTAAAGACATTAGGGATAGTTTTGCATACACAATCTGTGCAAATATCTAGGCATAACCACAGCTAGCCACTACAGATCCATAGTTGGAAAATGAAGGACATCGGTTGCACAAATGTACAGGTGCATATTCAGAGGCTATCACATCACTGTGTTTCCAGATGGTGCTGTTACCAATCGAGTTTTACATTATCTTTATGTGAAAATGAAAGATTTAATTATCTCTTGAATAAACTTATCAGTTGAGAAGTAAATTGTAAAAGCTGAACCAGTTATTTACTATATTGTGCTAATACTCAACTTCTAGGTGCTGTTGCTGTTTATAGCACAGACCACACAAGGAAACAAAAGGACTGGCCCATGCCAAAAAACTAGAGACCCCACTTCTGAGTTTAGCAGTCTTAAAGGAAATAGACAAATGACAGAAAATAGGAAGCAAATCTGTAAAAACAGACTACAGCCATTACCAAGTGCTATTTACACTATAAAACCCTCTTATTCACAGTGTCAAAAGACAGATTCAGAATCCCACACTTAGTTAATAATTTCTTCCTTTCTTCCTCTTCTCTTTTTATTCATGACCATAATGTACATGTTGGGGGAGAAAAAACAAGAAGACAGCTGTATAAAAATACATACCTTTTTCTGCTGTGCATCTTTGATTTGCTTGTCTCTTTCCAATTATATGGTACCATAACACATGAGCAGGGTTGTCAGCACAACAGAGTGAATATTGCTATGGAATACTAAATTGCATTCTTTTCCACCTTCTGCTGCATTAACAAAATTGCCTGGTAAGTTCTGATTCTAGGACATTCGCAATTTGCAGTAGTTAGTGATGATGCATGAAAGAGAAAGAAAATGTTGATTTTTAACTGGATTCAATTGTTACAGTAGGAATACTTTGAAATTATTATTTCAAAACTCTAAAGACTCATAGCAGAGTGCTGTGACTATACTAATTATGGAATACTGAGATGTTGTTTTAGCAGAGTTAGTATTTTAACTAATTGCTGCATTGAAAATGTAGTTATTAGATGGTTCTAAGATATCTTTTTTTTCCCCCACTTCAGTTAATTAGTATTTCAAAATTAAATAAATTGTGATGTCATGGTAAAATGACTCAGCTTGGTTCCAGATGGCTGCAGCTGATACAGCTACAGTGCCTTAAGTTCTACTAACAGTCTGAGCTCTGAGGAGAAACATTAAAAAGCATCTCAGTACATTCTTTATGCCTAATAATCACCAAGCTCCATTAAAACACTTATGTACCAGTTTGAAAAACCACAACATGTAAATTAGTATGAAACAGCTTTCAAAGAGAAAAGACCTACTCGGTGTGTAAAGGCAAGTTTAGGCTCCTGGTTTTTCTCTTCTTTAAGTTTACGAATTATTTTTCCCTGCTCTGAAAATTGATTGATGCTTTTACATTTAATACTTAGTATATTTTCACAAGAGTAATTAAAAACAATAAGTTAAATGTATTGCTTAAATGCAAGGACTTTGCACACAAAAAAAACCAACAACTGGCCAAATAATGTAGCTGCTCTGAATTATTCAAAGACAGCAAGCAAGCAGTGTTTGCATCAGAGCAACTAAGCAAGCAGGATAGAAAATGAGTTTTGGCATGATTCTAGGAATTAGCATTCTCCATTTCTATGGTACCATTGATAAAAAGTTCTTAATAATAATGAAATACATGCAGAATAAAAATAAACAAGCTAAACAGAAAGACGTCTATTGTAAGCTTAAGTGTTTTTCCCTTTTTAATGGGAAACATATGTACAAACTTGCACACATCTAAACTTTGGTACAGAACAGACTGATGCATATGTTATTAGCTTCGTTTGCCAGCAAGTAAAGACAGATGTGTGATGAATACGTATTTGACCCAGAATAGCTATATGAAGACTATGAAAAGAGATAAATGCACAGAGATTGTGGCTGTTCAGCAGACATTTTTTAGAATGTTTAGTTTGTTGCCAACTACTAATGAATTCGGGGCACTTTAAAATTCTTGGCTGTTTTTCTCTGATAAGGATAACAATGACAAAAATTCACAGTAGAAACTTTCTTAGCTAGGAAAATTGGCCCAACATATTTATATTCTTACACAGAAAACAATTTGCTCTACCTCCAGCTACCAGCATAATATATTATATAATTCTTATCTGTACACATATATATCTTTTTATATTCTCATTGGTTTATAGACCTGTATCTAGAAAAAAAACAAGAGAGATTCTCCTTACCAGGGATTCTCATATCTCTGTTGCACTCAAAGGAAAATGACATAATGCAAGTCTTATATCTCCTTCCATTTTGTAGTATAAAACATGTTCCTGATGATACAGAAGTCTCATCCCATCATCAGATAAATTGAAATCCATTACAGGGAAACAAGGAAGAGCAGATGGGATGAAGAAGAATAAAACATCATCTTCGTGTTAATATTTGCTTCAAACATGACCTGAACATGCAACAAAGCTCTACCAGCTTTACATAAGCAAAGCTTTCAATTTATTTTCACAAGGTTTTGTATTTATGAGTTCCTGGTAGAAAAAATAAACCCAACACTGGAAGCTGTAAAGTATTTCCAGCTTCTGGGTGAAACTGAATAACTGAGCTGCAAGATTCTGAATTAAGGAAAGTTTCTGAGGAAAACAGAAAAAAAATCAAAGAATTTTGAGCCACTGTGTGGGAGATGAAGCATCTAAGTGAACCAGCAGAAGCAAGGTCAGGCAGAGAAAGTATTGTCTAAATTAACTGGAAATCACTAATAAAAAACATACTACATGTACACTAGAAGAGAAATAAAAAGCCCTCCCAAAGAAAAATATATTTGGGTGAAAGATACAGTGTGAAACATGACAATAAAAAAAGAGCCAACACTAAAAGAGCCAGGGAGAATCTCTGTCCCTTACTGGATGCAGAGGGAACAATGCAATCAAGGATGAGGAAAAGGCTGAGATATTTAATGCTTTCTTTGCCTCTGTCTTTAATAGTCAGACCAGCTCCACCCAGAGTGTTCAGCCTCCTGAGCTGGAAGATAAGGATGGAGAGCAGAACAATCCCTCACAATCCAGGAGGAAGTAGTTAATTATCTGCTTCTGCACCTGGACATGCACAAGTTTATGGGGCCTGATGGGATCCACCCTAGAGCACAGAGGGAGCTGGCAGGGCAGCTCACTAAGCCTCTCTCCATCATTTATCAACAATTCTGGTCAACAGGGCAGGTCCCAGGTGACTGGAGACTGCCTAATGTGATGCCCATCTACAAGAAGGGTCAGAAGGAGGATCCAGGGAACCACAGGCCTGTCAGTCTGATCTCGGGAAAGATTATGGAGGGGCTAATCTTGAGTAAAGTCACACAGTAAGGGCAGGGCAGCCAGGGGATCAAGGCCAGCCAGCATGTGTTTATGAAAGAGAGGTCTTGCTTGACCAACCTGATCTCTATGACCATGTGACATGGCTATTAGATGAAGGGAAGCCCGTGGACACAGTTTACCTAGAATTTGGTAAGGCCTTTGACAGAGTCTCCCACAGCATTCTCCTGGAGAAGCTGGTGAATCATGGCATAGACAAGTGTACTCTTCACTGGGTTAAAAACTGGCTGGATGGTCAGGCCCAGAGAGTCATGGCAAATAGGGTCAAATCTAGTTGGCAACTGATCACCAGTGGTGTGCCTCAAGGCTCAGTTTTGGGGCCCACAGCATTCTCCTGGAGAAGCTGGTGAATCATGGCATAGACAAGTGTACTCTTCACTGGGTTAAAAACTGGCTGGATGGTCAGGCCCAGAGAGTCATGGCAAATAGGGTCAAATCTAGTTGGCAACTGATCACCAGTGGTGTGCCTCAAGGCTCAGTTTTGGGGCCAGTTTTGTTCAACATTTATCAATGACCTGGATGAGGGGATTGATCAGTAATCAATCAAATAGCAAACTCAGTAAGCTTGCGGACAACGTCAAATTGGGTGGCAATGTTCAACTTCTCAAGGGTAAAGAGGCTCTGCAGAGGGACCTGAACAGGCTGGATTGATGGATGCCAAGACCAATTGTATGAGGTTCAATAAGTCCAACTGTCAAGTCCTGCATTTCAGTCACAACCACCCCATACAGGCTTGGGAAAGAAGGCTGGAAGGCTGCCGAAAAGAACCTGGGGTGTGCTTATTGACAGCCATATGAACATGAGCCAGCAGTGTCCCCAGGTGGCCAAGAAGGCCAACTGCATCCTGGCTTGTACCAGAAATAGCATGGCTAGCAGGAGTAGGAAAATGATTGTGCCCCTATACCGAGCCCTGGTGAGGGCATGCCTCAAGTACCATGTTCAGTTCTGGATACCTCACTATAAGAAAGACATTGAGGTGCTGGAACACACTGGGGAGAGCTACCAAGCTGGTGAAGGGTCTAGAGAACAAGTCATATGAGAAGCAGCTGAGGGAACTGGGGATGTTCAGTTTGAAGAAGAGGCAGCTGAGGGGAGCCCTCATTGTCCTCTATGACTTCCTGAAATGGGGTGGGTCTTGGCCTCTTCTCCCATGTAAATAACAAGAGGACCAGAGGAAATTGCCTTAAGTTGCAGCACAGGCGGTTTAGATTGGATATTCAGAATAACTACTCTACTGAAAGAGTGGTTAGGCACTGGAACAGCATGCCCAGGGAGGTGGTTGAGTCATCATCCCTGGAGGTATAAAAGAAACATGTAGATGGGGCCAAGGGTTTTTTTTGTATGTTTTCTGGGAGTGTGGGTTTTTTTGTTTGTTTGGGTTGGGGATTTTTTGTGCTGATGGTTGGCCTCTGGGATCTAAGAAGTCCTTTGCAACCATGACAATTCTGTGATTCTGAAATATGACAAAGGCTGCTAAAAGCAGCTATAGTCAGTGCTGTGAGTGAGGGAACCTCCCAGCCTATGCTCTGAGGCTGCCCACCTTCACCTGTGTCGTCTTGTTCTTTTGCCTCCCCTGTCCTTTGGGGGGGGGAGGAGCATTTACCAGGTCACGCTCACCAGAACACACCAGAGCGGACACTTGTGCCAGAGGTAACACCCATCTGGATAAGCTGGAGCAGACTGGTCCTTACCTGTGAAAAGAAGCTGCAAGCACTCAGACTAGATTGTGTTTTTTTTCTAATAGAAAGGCTGTATGTATCAGCACCAGAGATAGAATAGCTTTTCTCATCAAAGTAGTCTTGAGACCAGCTGTCTCGACCTTGGAGATCAAGAAATATCCAAGACTGAAGCCATTGGAGACAGAAAAACAGCATCAGTCTTAATATTGTCACTTGACTGATCTGCTTGGTTAGTGCTTGCTTTTTCAGCTGTTATAGTTTAGATTTTCATAAACTACTTGCCAAACAAGTTGCTACTTGAAGTTTGGAGGTTTGTCTGGTTTCTCACTCTGTCAGAATACATCAGCCATTATGGCTATCCCCCAGCTCCCCTGTAACAACAGCTGCTGTTACAGTATTAGCATCAGAGAGCCTTTATCTCCTTTTTCAACCGCTATCACTGAAAAGCAATTGGAGTTAAAACAAATGGTAAGGAAATGCTGGCAGGTCTGGAGTGCCTTGAGCTGACCCTCCTTGCACAGCCACATTGCTTAGGATGTCAATTTCCTAAAGACAAAACTTGCAGCAATAACAAATTAAACTTGGTTAGTAAAGGTATTTTGGTCTCTGCCACTTCCCACCATGCATCACTGCCAAGTACCTCATTTCTTATTTCTCAGGTTTCCCTGAGAAATTACACTATTTCACTTCTTTCCCTGAGGGGATTACCATCTCTTAGGAAATGCAGGGGGCAGGAGGGGCCACAGCAGTTAATATCTGAACAGTTTGCAACTCTTAGTCCTACAGAATTAAGCTAATTTGAGGAAAGCAGCAAAAAAACTGAAATAATCTTCAAGTCACTCAGTGAAAACATTTCAAAAGACCACCCAAAGTGCTCTTCTGTGAGGGATATAGAACATAAACACTATATAGGTCACACTAGTTATTTTGGAATTTCAAGCTGGAATTTTCTCTACTTATAGTGGTACACAAATCAAGATAATTAAAAAATTATAACGTGTAAGATATGGGTCTTCCTGGGATGAAGAAAACTAATTTGAGAAGTAATTTTCATAAAAATGAAATAAAGAACATATTAGATGATGTGTAATCCATGAAATATTAAAAAGTTTCATTTAGGTACTTGCTATAGGACTTTAACTAAAAAAATGAAAATGTAATTTAAAAGATTGATTGAATTCACATCTTGCAAGATGCAAAAACATTTGGATTATTAGTTCTGATGGATCCTTCATCTTGTTACTGTGACTTCATCCTTTTTCAAAATGTTAAATTATTTCTTTCCTTGCAGAATCTTTAAATATGTTCCCTACCTAGAGAAACTTGTATTGAGTTCATTTACACCCCAAACAAGACAGAATGCCCTCCCTTTTAATATTATACCAAGTAATGCAAATTGTATTCTCACTGCAAGTCCTAAATGGTGCTTTAACTGGTCAATATCCTTTGCAGGGCAGGTCCCAGGTGACTGGAGACTGCCTAATGTGATGCCCATCTACAAGAAGGGTCAGAAGGAGGATCCAGGGAACCACAGGCCTGTTAGTCTGATCTCGGGAAACACACAGTAAGGGCAGGGCAGCCAGGGGATCAAGGCCAGCCAGCATGTGTTTATGAAAGAGAGGTCTTGCTTGACCAACCTGATCTCTATGACCATGTGACATGGCTATTAGATGAAGGGAAGCCCGTGGACACAGTTTACCTAGAATTTGGTAAGGCCTTTGACAGAGTCTCCCACAGCATTCTCCTGGAGAAGCTGGTGAATCATGGCATAGACAAGTGTACTCTTCACTGGGTTAAAAACTGGCTGGATGGTCAGGCCCAGAGAGTCATGGCAAATAGGGTCAAATCTAGTTGGCAACTGATCACCAGTGGTGTGCCTCAAGGCTCAGTTTTGGGGCCAGTTTTGTTCAACATTTATCAATGACCTGGATGAGGGGATTGATCAGTAATCAATCAAATAGCAAACTCAGTAAGCTTGCGGACAACGTCAAATTGGGTGGCAATGTTCAACTTCTCAAGGGTAAAGAGGCTCTGCAGAGGGACCTGAACAGGCTGGATTGATGGATGCCAAGACCAATTGTATGAGGTTCAATAAGTCCAACTGTCAAGTCCTGCATTTCAGTCACAACCACCCCATACAGGCTTGGGAAAGAAGGCTGGAAGGCTGCCGAAAAGAACCTGGGGTGTGCTTATTGACAGCCATATGAACATGAGCCAGCAGTGTCCCCAGGTGGCCAAGAAGGCCAACTGCATCCTGGCTTGTACCAGAAATAGCATGGCTAGCAGGAGTAGGAAAATGATTGTGCCCCTATACCGAGCCCTGGTGAGGGCATGCCTCAAGTACCATGTTCAGTTCTGGATACCTCACTATAAGAAAGACATTGAGGTGCTGGAACACACTGGGGAGAGCTACCAAGCTGGTGAAGGGTCTAGAGAACAAGTCATATGAGAAGCAGCTGAGGGAACTGGGGATGTTCAGTTTGAAGAAGAGGCAGCTGAGGGGAGACCTCATTGTCCTCTATGACTACCTGAAATGGGGTGGGTCTTGGCCTCTTCTCCCATGTAAATAACAAGAGGACCAGAGGAAATTGCCTTAAGTTGCAGCACAGGCGGTTTAGATTGGATATTCAGAATAACTACTCTACTGAAAGAGTGGTTAGGCACTGGAACAGCATGCCCAGGGAGGTGGTTGAGTCATCATCCCTGGAGGTATAAAAGAAACATGTAGATGGGGCCAAGGGTTTTTTTTGTATGTTTTCTGGGAGTGTGGGTTTTTTTGTTTGTTTGGGTTGGGGATTTTTTGTGCTGATGGTTGGCCTCTGGGATCTAAGAAGTCCTTTGCAACCATGACAATTCTGTGATTCTGAAATATGACAAAGGCTGCTAAAAGCAGCTATAGTCAGTGCTGTGAGTGAGGGAACCTCCCAGCCTATGCTCTGAGGCTGCCCACCTTCACCTGTGTCGTCTTGTTCTTTTGCCTCCCCTGTCCTTTGGGGGCCAGACACACACACTTCCCTTGGATTCCCTCAGGTCCATACAAGGGTCCACACTTGCTTGAAATTTCATCCCTATGGTTAATTTAGTTTGCAAACTCTGTGTACAATTCTGTTTGATAGACTTAACCAGGACTAGACATGGGAGGCTCCTTTGAGAGTCCCAGCCAGAGATACGGTTGGATGACTTCTTTAGGTCCCTGTGAGATGCACCTTGCACCTCAGGTGCACCACAAAACTGCTCAGTTGAAAGTCAAAAGTGAAATGTTTTTTAACATGTAGATGCTTGGCATAGTTGCATAAAAATGAAGGTGTTTAATTCTTCTGGCTATTCCAGTCTGTAGCTATTAGAAGGAATGAGATAACCAGCATTTACCAGGTCACGCTCACCAGAACACACCAGAGCGGACACTTGTGCCAGAGGTAACACCCATCTGGATAAGCTGGAGCAGACTGGTCCTTACCTGTGAAAAGAAGCTGCAAGCACTCAGACTAGATTGTGTTTTTTTTTCTAATAGAAAGGCTGTATGTATCAGCACCAGAGATAGAATAGCTTTTCTCATCAAAGTAGTCTTGAGACCAGCTGTCTCGACCTTGGAGATCAAGAAATATCCAAGACTGAAGCCATTGGAGACAGAAAAACAGCATCAGTCTTAATATTGTAACTTGACTGATCTGCTTGGTTAGTGCTTGCTTTTTCAGCTGTTATAGTTTAGATTTTCATAAACTACTTGCCAAACAAGTTGCTACTTGAAGTTTGGAGGTTTGTCTGGTTTCTCACTCTGTCAGAATACATCAGCCATTATGGCTATCCCCCAGCTCCCCTGTAACAACAGCTGCTGTTACAGTATTAGCATCAGAGAGCCTTTATCTCCTTTTTCAACCGCTATCACTGAAAAGCAATTGGAGTTAAAACAAATGGTAAGGAAATGCTGGCAGGTCTGGAGTGCCTTGAGCTGACCCTCCTTGCACAGCCACATTGCTTAGGATGTCAATTTCCTAAAGACAAAACTTGCAGCAATAACAAATTAAACTTGGTTAGTAAAGGTATTTTGGTCTCTGCCACTTCCCACCATGCATCACTGCCAAGTGCCTCATTTCTTATTTCTCAGGTTTCCCTGAGAAATTACACTATTTCACTTCTTTCCCTGGGGGGATTACCATCTCTTAGGAAATGCAGGGTGCAGGAGGGGCCACAGCAGTTAATATCTGAACAGTTTGCAACTCTTAGTCCTACAGAATTAAGCTAATTTGAGGAAAGCAGCAAAAAAACTGAAATAATCTTCAAGTCACTCAGTGAAAACATTTCAAAAGACCACCCAAAGTGCTCTTCTGTGAGGGATATAGAACATAAACACTATATAGGTCACACTAGTTATTTTGGAATTTCAAGCTGGAATTTTCTCTACTTATAGTGGTACACAAATCAAGATAATTAAAAAATTATAACGTGTAAGATATGGGTCTTCCTGGGATGAAGAAAACTAATTTGAGAAGTAATTTTCATAAAAATGAAATAAAGAACATATTAGATGATGTGTAATCCATGAAATATTAAAAAGTTTCATTTAGGTACTTGCTATAGGACTTTAACTAAAAAAATGAAAATGTAATTTAAAAGATTGATTGAATTCACATCTTGCAAGATGCAAAAACATTTGGATTATTAGTTCTGATGGATCCTTCATCTTGTTACTGTGACTTCATCCTTTTTCAAAATGTTAAATTATTTCTTTCCTTGCAGAATCTTTAAATATGTTCCCTACCTAGAGAAACTTGTATTGAGTTCATTTACACCCCAAACAAGACAGAATGCCCTCCCTTTTAATATTATACCAAGTAATGCAAATTGTATTCTCACTGCAAGTCCTAAATGGTGCTTTAACTGGTCAATATCCTTTGTCAGTTTGGCTAATTAACTAAGAACAGAGCCATGTCATAACTTTAGTGCTATTTAGGTAAACTACTGAACACAGCCAGACTATCAGCATTGACACAAATGGTAAAGCAGAATTTGTCATTTGTCACTTGTGGTTTTTCCCCCAGCTCTTCTAAAATTGCTCACCCATACAAGGAGGATACCTTTTCTTTGTACGCACATCTTCCTCACTCTGTACACACTGATGTCTATAAAGTGCTTGCCTCTAAAGATAATAATCACACTAATATTTTACCAGGACAATAATTTTTCTCCAGAGTAGCTGCATGTATTCCAGTGATTTACCTTCTCAAGCACACCATTCTCAGGTGCTTCTAACTAAAAATACTTCTTCCATTACTTCCCAGCTGCACTTGTCTCAACGTATAAATTCATAAATCACAGACACTAAAAAACCCTCTTACATCAGTGCTTTTATTTATAAAAACATACTGAAATTGATACAATATTGTCTTTTCTCTTTCTGTAACTAGTGTTGCCAAGTCTAGATTAATGCCAGGACTCCAGCATAGGATATAAGGAGTCATAGCTGTGTTTTTAAGCCTTTTCTCTTTTTGATCAATTTTGCCTTTAGCCAAAAATCGTGGGAATGTAGGAATGAATTTGTTGGATATATCACTTCTTTAGTTCCTCCATTGGAAAGCACAGAACCATGCTGTTCAGCAGCGTGGCTATAAATGCTAGGAAGCCTTCAGCCAAAGGCCCTTTTCAGTGTATGTCTCCTTGCATGTTTTTATTTTAAGAGAGTATTTAAAACCAAATAAGATCTTTTTGATGTAGCACTCTTCTTCTCAGTGACAACAAAGATTTCGTTGCTTAGATCTTGTGGCACACTCTGCTCATTTCATTAAACACTAATTCCGAGAACTAGACGTTTTTAGGTGTGGTTTGACTTTACCAGAGCAATACTTTGCCATCATTACATTTGTCATATCATTTATATATTCAACAAAAAACCCAAAGTTATTAATCAACTGTGATTTATTGAACCTGACCACTGCCAGAGCCAGTACTAGCAACATTGTAGAAAGCCCTCGTATTGATAGGGGCCCCTGTGTAGACAAAAGCACAGATCCAAAATTACTTGCCAGAGTTGGAGTAAATGGCTCAGTAAAATCTCAGAATTCAAGGAAAGATCAGCTTGCAGTCTCATCAGGCTGCTCACACACCTGACACTGAGGAGCACGAGACTCTTCTTCTGGGTGTATGTGTGACTTGACCTGACAGGGTTGTTTGGAGCCCTGTAGGGTATGTTTTCTGGGTAAGAGAAAACACAGTGTCCCAGTCACCAGGCAGCCAGTTCACCCAGCAAGGGCTGCTGCGGGCCCTCCCACACAGGGGGAGTGTGCCAGGGGCCCGAGCCCAGTCACTCTTCACAGAGATTGCCCCAGATCAAGAGTGCAGCAAAGAGGAAAGTGGGAAAACCACATGAAAAACACTGCAAACCTCTTTAGCTGTTTTTTTTACCCTCTTAATTCTAGGCTGAGTGCATACCTGACAGTAATTTGGAAAAACACTGAAGACTGGTACCTTAGGGCAGTCCCTTACTGTTATTCTTTGCACTTTTGCACATGCTTTCAGCACTTTGCCAACAGCCCTCTCACACAGCTTAATCCTTATTCTGGCAAGTCTTAATGCATGGGGATTTACAGGAAAATAGATGAAGGGTTTCTTAGTTAAGGCTACGTCATGGATATAGATTTCTCCAGCAGTCCCTTTGCATTGCTCTATTTCCATGAAGAGACTAAGAGAAACAACAGTAACAGCCAGAATCTGGCCCAATTTACTAATCCTTAAAGAAATAAGGAGCTACAGTGCATATTAAATTACAAGAAAATAACCTTTGTTTACTAGACTGAAGTCTGGAGATCCTTCCTTGATACAGAGAATAGAAACAGTTTTATGGTGAGCAAGCCAAGAAAAACATTGGTTGCTCAGCATGGCATCCAGCTAAACTAATCTTTGTTTTCCACAGGAGACGGTTTTTCAATAATTTCTAAAAGCTAAAAGAACTTCATTAAAAATGATGCAAGCATTGATCCAGATGTTAAGCCTCTCTGCACAATGAGAAGCCTTCTTGGAAAGCAGTGAAGAATAATTGGTTTGTTGTTATCGGGTCCCTAGGAAAGAGAAGACTATTGCATATTTATTTAAATATCACTATTTGAAAGACTATATTCCATTGTTTACATACCATTTGAAATGAATTTAATTATAATGGTTTTGTGTAATTAAGGTGTAGGTAGACAGCTTCAGAATAAATACCTTATTGAACCACTGAAATTTGTTATTGTTGATAAGTCTGATTCAAAGAAAAGCTTAATGCTTATAAGAAGTGAAACAGGGCTAATTTTTAAATCACTAATTCTAAGTAGAAGTAATATTTGTTGTTCCTTGTAGACTTCTGTGGTTCTCACTTTTACATTAGTTTTCTATAAGCTTTAACGTTGGAAAATTTTATTTTAAAAAATAATTCTTTGAAGGGTAGATAAACTCCTAAACTGAAAAGTAATTCTGTTCACAATTCCAAAGACATGTATAGCATCTTAATTTCTCTTGACAGATTTTGGTATAGGCCTGGTAATACCATTTTGAATGTGGCCTTAACCTCTTGTCCTTTGCCAATTTACTTAGGCTTAATAAACTATGATTAAGGAAGAAAAAAATTTCACATAACCCACTGCTCATGTTTCAAAGCCAGGTTATATGTTAAAGGCCACTGTTTGGGGGAAATGTCTTTTTCAGTGTCTCAGCAAGTTAATGTTTCTGCTCCATTAGCAGAGATTACCGTGAATTTTCAGGAGAGTTCTGCTTTGATCTCCTGTTTCCTTTAGGTTTGGCACATCTTCCTCAATTTTTTTTCTGCAAAACCATACTGCTTCACTATAGTGCTTGAAAAGGGGCTGACCAAGCAGGGGCCCAATGCCAGAGCTGGTAAAAATCAGCAGAATAATGATAAAGGGATTTTTTTTTTCTTGCTCTTTTCTTCAGTGAAAAATACCTTCAGTACTACATAATGCATCAAGCTTTGATGAATGTCGTAATTCCCATTGTGCTGCCATGATTCTTCCTATACTATCTTTCAGCTAACTTGCATCAATGGTTATATCCATAAAACACACTATGTTGCTCTTCCAGCTCCTAAAATATTTTGCACTTATGTCCAAGTGTCAAACACTTGAGCCCCATGTTTAGTCTCTCATCCTCTGCAATGCTGGACATCAGCACTGAAAAAAAAAAAAAAAGAAATGAGCTAGTGTTCTTCAGAGATGTTTTAAAATAAAATGATGTGGCAGGTCCTAATGAGAAACATTTAGATCTCAGTCTATTCATGTGAAAGTCAAAGCCATCATCACTGTGTTCCCCACAAACAGCAAATTAAACTTTTAAGTAGCTCTAAGTCCTTCTCTTCCTTCTCTGCAGATGCTGCACAGCAGTGCACAAAGAGGAGGAAAGCCCTGCAAGGTACCCTGTGACTGCCGGGTGACCGAGATTCAGATGAAGTGAGACTTCACTAAACATTTCTTTGTAATTGTCTGCCATTAAACAGTCACAATTAATGGTACATTTACATTCTGAGACTACCTACAACAATTTAGTAGGGAAATGAAGTGAGGAAGCAGCAAAGGGACTGCTGAAGCTGTGTCCTGAGTGTTTTTGTCATGGTGAGCCTGTAATACACTGGCATTTGTGGTGCCTGACCTCAGAGATCAGGCTTCAAAGATTTGTTAGCAGATGCAATCTTTAGGTAAGGGAAGTTCTGTGATACCACATGTGATACCAGGTGTCTCTTTTCCTTTTGGGTATAGTAAAAACCAGATTTTGTCATACTACCTGTATAGCAAAATTCATGGCTAGCATACTTATGATATATGCTGTTGATCTTAGGTCCTCTCAGCCTTGAGAATTAATGCATTTTTTCTTTCAAATAATTTTTTAAGTTCCTAATTGTTGTTAGAAAGAGCTGAACTGAAGTGAAAGTATTTGGACATGAAGAACATGCAAGCCACAAAAAAACCCAAAAAACCCAAACAACTTGGGTAATGGTTACAGTAGAAGTTCAGAATAACTTTCATTATGACACAAGCAGACAAACCCCCCAAAACAGAAAAACAGGAGAAACCTCCTTAATGCAACCATGGCAAATTGCTGCACTAAGTCCTGTTGACAATGAAAGAAGTGCCAGAGAGAGGATTACAGGGAAAGAAGTGGGCAGCAATTTAATTATCCTGAACCCTGACAGCATAACAGAGGTTTCCACAAGAACAAATGAACCCGAGTTTTCTGGTTCATGGTTAGAATGGGACAACAGCCCCTGCTGCTTCTTTTCAGCCCCTTCCAGCTTCCATGACAACCAGTGGGAAAAATTTGCGGTTTATATCACAGAGGTACCTTGATCCTAAATACTGATTCCTTCAGCCAGAAAGTGACAATGTCAAAACAATTTAATTGCAACACTGAGAACTGAAAATGGAAATGTAGCACATTTCAGAAATCAAGTAGTGATTTCAGATTCCTCTTAGTAAAAAGATAAACCAGAAGCAAAAGCAAAGGAGTATCAGGAGAGTTCTTGATTGATTTGTGTTTCTAACTATAAATGAAAAACACATGAAGCAAAGGTACCTTAAGTGTTGACGTCCAAGATATAATTTTAAAAGTCCAGCAAAAGAGCTTATGTTAAAAAATGTTCAGGCTCATGTTAGTACACAGAAATCCAGTACAGTGGAGGAAATGTTAGAAATATTTTTTGTTTATAAAAATAACTGAGTTTATCTGACAACTAAACCCCACTCTTAGCTAAAGAAACCAAGGTTTCAGTTACATGTTTAAAATCTGTTTCCCAAAGACTGAGGTTTGCTCAGAACTGACAACCAAATCACCTTTCTCAAAAGTATTGTGCAATGGAACAGAACATGAACAGAAATTAATTAAAATGTCCTGCATAAGCCCTCTAGTTACTAAATATGTATTTCTGAAGATCCCATCTTGCTGTAAATAGCATTGTTCCTGGGGAAGGAATTTGTCATCATTTCTCATGTGTTCAGTTGAGTTGGATCAATGCAGCTTCAAGCAAGAGCTCCA